>NW_018392298.1:0-20458 GCF_900095145.1 Mus pahari | reverse complement strand
GATTCTTGATCTTACAGCACAGGCCATTGCTGTTCTGTTAAGGAATTTTTCCCCTGTGCCCATTTCTTTGAGGCTTTTCCCCACTTTCTCCTCTATTAATTTCAGTGTCTCTGGTTTTATGTGGAGTTCTTTGATCCACTTAGACTTGAGCTTTGTACAAGGAAATAATAATGGATTAATTCGTATTCTTCTGCATGCTAACCGCCAGTATTGCCAGCACCATTTGTTGAAAATGCTGTCTGTTTTCCACTGGATGGTTTTAGCTCCTTTGTCAAAGATCAAGTAACCATACTTGTGTGGGTTCATTTCCGGGTCTTCAATTCTATTCCATTGATCTACCTGTCTGTCACTGTACCAGTACCATGCAGTTTTTTTTTTTTATCACCATTGCTCTGTATTACAGCTTGAGGTCAGACATGCTGATTCCACCAGAGCTTCTTTTATTGCTGAGAATAGTTTTTGCTATCCTAGGTTTTTTGTTATTCCAGATGAATTTGCAAATTGCCCTTTCCAACTCAGTAAAGAATTGAGTTGGAATTTTGATGGGAATTGCATTGAATCTGTAGCTTGCCCTCTGTAGGATTGCCATTTTTACTATATTAATCCTGCTAATCCATGAGCATGGGAGATCTTTCCATCTTCTGAGATCTTTAATTTCTTTCTTCAGAGACTTAAGTTCTTGTCATACAGATCACTGATTGGTCTTTAGTGAATGAGGTGGCAAGGTCTTCCCTTGTCTCTAGGTGGCCAACAGTTATGGAATATGTGGCTGATAGTTGGTCTCCCCTCAGCGCTGTGTTCTGAGTAATTTTAATTAGCCCATCCTTTCTGGAGGGGTTCTCTTCCAGGAGGGGAAGGGTCAGGTGGAATTTTCCAAAGTTCCTGAGCTGACCTCTTCATTCCCCCCTTTTCTTTGTGCATGTTTAAATCTTGAAGGTATTGTCGGTATTCTGATAGCTCATACTCCTGGCCTTCCATATCTAGTTTTTTGTATCTATGCCTTAAGATCATTAGCTGTACTGTACCTATGTGTTCCTTAACAAAAGTGACCAAGCAGTTCAAAATGCAGGGGCCAAAAATCAGCAATAGCAGGAGGACAATTAGAGGTCCTAACAGGGTGGATATGAGGGTTGATAACCAAGGGGAGGAGTTTAACCAAGACTGGAACCAGCCCTGACTCTGTTCTCTCTCTCTCTGTCTCTCTCTGTCTCTCTGTCTCTGTCTCTGTCTCTGTCTCTGTCTCTCTCTCTCTCTCTCTCTCTCTCTCTCTCTCCTNTCTCTGTCTCTCTCTCTCTCTCTCTCTCTCTCTCTCTCTCCTACTTGGCTAACCCTTCTCTCACCTTGGCTATTGACTCTTTAACAACCTCAGAATGGTCTATATAAAAGCAACACTCCTCAGCTAAGGCAGCAGAACCCTCTTATTCTGCAGTACTACTTCTGACATTGAAGTCAGTGATTCTTGAATGTGACTCATGGAAGTTTCTATTTTCTCTACATCTAAATCAATGACTGCTCTCAGACTGTCATAATTTTGTCCTTGTAAGACCAAAGTGGAGGTCCTGGTGGCTATCCGGCTACCCCAACACCAACAGAAAGGAGACAGTGAGTGCTGCAATAGATTTGGTGGACAAGCATATCGGATGAGGGAAGGGATCAGAATCCAAAGTACCACCAGGCAGTCATGATCAAGGTTGAGTGACCTTGAGCTTGAGCAGATTGTCCATCTTCTGTACCATCCAGCAGGGGACTCTGGGGTGTGGGGTATCTGCAGGTTTCATATGGGAAGCTTGCACACAGGCTACAATACCATCCAACTTGAGGCTTGTAGGAGTGGCTAACAGCTCCAGTAAGGGCCCCTTCCATTGAGGTTCCAGCAACTGTGCCCAATGACTCCTTACATAGATCCAGTCACCAGTCTGGAAGTGGTGAGGCGTCTCTGGCATACCTGGAACATTTAAGGCAGACAGTTTGGGCCAAATCTCGTGTTGTGGGATACCTCCTGGGAGGGCCCAGTGGACACCAAGGGAGTTGGGGTATCAATCAAGATCTCAAAAGGGGTCAGGTTAAAATGGTAGGGAGGTATCTTGGGATCGGAACAGGGCCAAGGGGGAGGGATACCACCCAGTCCAAGTCAGTCTCCAAGGTCAATTTACTTAAGGTCTCTCTTAGGGTTCTGTTCATTCCTCCCTGAGCTCTGGGGATGGTATGCACAATGGAGCTTCCAATTAGTCCCTTACATCTTTGCCAGTCCCTGACTTACCTTAGAGACAAAAGCAGGACCGTTGTCCAATCTAATTACTTTGGGTACTCTGAACCTCTGGAAATTTTTTTCTAATATCTTCTTAACTACTACATTAGCTGTTTCCTGTTTTTCTCGGAAAACCCATCCAGAGAAAGTATCTACAAACACTAGAATGTATATGTAACCTTATTTTTCTGGCTTAACTTCTGTAAATTTGACCTACTAATATACCCCAGGCCGTTCTCCCCTAGGTCTTTTGCCCTGTTTACTCTTGGCTGCATAAGCATTCACTTGCTGGCATACCTTACACTGTTCTACTATTTTTCTGTCCCAAAACTTGAGTCCTATTAAATATAGTTTAGGTCCTTTAACTGCTTGGACTAGCTTTTTATCTCCTAAATGAGTGCATTTGTGCATTTGGCCTAGTAAGTCTTTTGCTTGCTTTCTGGAGAGTACAGTTTTCTTTCTTGTGTGTGCCCTTCCTTCTTCTTGTTGCCCTTCCTTTTCTAGGTTGGTAGAGTGGCTAGCAATCTGAGTCCTTTATTCTTCTATATATTTTAAATGAAGCCATCCCTTAGTCCAGTCCCATTTCCCAGCAGGTGTTTCTTGCAGGTCCATAACCAGGATAGACTCCTGCATAGCCACTTCTCGAGCTACTTGATCTGCCTGGTTCTTGCCCAGGCCTCTGAGTCTCTTCCCTTCTGATGTCCTGGGCTGCCGCAGACAAACCTCACTTGGGTCCTCCATCCACGGGCGAAACTCAGGTTCTGGTTACAGGTGGGCAAAGAGTAAGTGAGAAGGGGGTGGCATACAGATGTGACACAAGAGAGTGTGTTGGATCTGAATGTAATGTCCAAATGAACACCAGACTTTTTTATACAAAAGAAAAACAAGAAAAGCCAGGCGAACACATCCACCAAGTTACAGTGACACAAAACAAAAAGAATGCATACATCAAAAGATGGCGGGGGTTTACCACTTCAAATGGAGCCAGGTAAATGCTCTGATGTAATGCTAGTCTATTGTTAAACCCCACCAGGGGTTTTTTAGTAGGTACCTTATTATGCTATTCCTCTGGGCCTAGTGAAGAAACCTGCACCAAACCCACCTATCTTCTAGGCCATTGTGTATTCCTGTTTTGGGGTATGACTCAGTTATTGTCCTAAGTAATTGCTATGTAGATTAACCCTGAGCTTTTCTACCTCTGTTCTTTGTAGTGCCTGATTATTTTCACTGTCTCTACTAGAAGTGAATTTGAATGTTACTGAATAGGAAACATTCTTACTGAATTCCAAGCTCACCGCTGGCTTCTAGGATTTTCTAGGAACCATTGGAACACTGGTGGAGGCTTAGCTATATGTCAAAAATCAAACTTTAAAGGCACGGATAATAAAACAATACTGAAAGAGAGCATGTGGATCCATACACCAGACTAATGTGGGGACAGGGTTTGAGTATATGGGCTATGGAAATGCCAAGGTTTCAGGAGGCATAGTTTCCTTGAAACTCTTTGCCTCGTGAGTACTTCCAGGCCTTTTGGCCTGTCAAGCAGACTTCACTGGAGTGGGTGTAGAACTGGGCAGTGAATAATACTGAATAATACTCATGGTTACCAGCTTCATTAGGTCATCCAAGATTTCCTATTTGTTTCCTCTGATGTGAGTAGTCCTCTTTCTTGGCATATAACCCTGTGGACGTGGGCTGTGGCAAAGTCATACCTGCTAGGGTGGATGTTAACTTTCTTTCCGGCTCCAAGTTCCAAGGCATTGGTGAAGGCAATTAGCTCTACTTTTGCATTGACTTGCCAGCGGGTAGAGGTGCTGGGGTGTATGCTGTCCACCATAGCAGCACCTACTCATCTCTGAGCTTCATGGAGAAAACTGCTCCCATCTGTAAACCAGGTAGCCTCCACTTTCGGCAGAGGTCAGTCAGAGAGGACTTGCCTTTTGGGCCAGTTAGTTGCAGCCCATCGGGCAGGAAGTGTATCTGTGTCCCCATTTTGGAGAGTATGTCTCACCCTAACAGAGGGTAGGAACAGTTCTTCGGGTAGTCTATGAATACATTTTGCAGTCGCTTCTTTTCTTTTCTTGGAAATGGGGGCATCAGCTTGGAGGACTGAGTGTTGAGCTCCTGTGTCCACCAAGAATTGAGTAGATTTCCCTTCCACTCTCAGAGTTACCCTGGGTTCGGGGAGGGTGTTAGAACCCAATCTCCCCTAGTCACTGCTTTCACCCATGGCTAAAACAGTTGCTGTTTGGGGGCACTTTTCCCCAAACCTGAGATTTGTTGCTCCCAGGTTCCATTTGTTAGGGCATTCTCAGGCCCATCGGCCTCTCTCCTTACAGTATGCACACTGGTCCTTTTCTGTCTCTCTTCTCTGCTTTCCCTAACTACTATAGCCAGGACTATGTAGATTCCTTCCCTGTCACTTTTTTCCTTCTCTTTCTCTGCTCCTTCTCCTGTTCTTTCTCCTTGTAATGGTAGACTTTCTCAGCAAACTACACTAAATCCCTCAATGGCTTATCCTGTCTTTCTAGCCTCTGAAGCTTTTTCCTGATATCTCTACTAGCCTGGCCTATAAAAGTCACTGTCACAGTAGTTTTATGCTCCTTGTTGTTGGGAATGCCTCTATGAGACACTCTAGAAAAGTTGTGGGAAACTCATCTGCTCCCTGCTTAACCTCACGTATCTTGGTCAAATTTGTGGTTCATCATTGGCCCTCTTGAGACATGCCAATGGAGTCTGGTGGTGGACCTTCAAGTGCCCCTTACCTTTTGGCATATTAAAGTCTCAGTCTTGTCTAGTCAGGGAAAGCCCATTGGCCACGAAAGCCTGGTCAATAAATGGTGCCCCCCTGTCTGGGTTGGCATTCTTTTTGGCTTCCTGAATTATAAATAAAACAGTCTCAAAGAGATTAACTGGCTCCTTGGAAAAGAGGGGGAGGGTTAGGCCTTCTAGTTGTACAAGTTGGCCAAAGAGAAGAGTCAATATTGCATAGCCTGATTGTCCTTTTCCAGAGGCCTATATGCCCTTAGTGGGAGAGCCACTGTGGTATCAGGGCTCTAGGCACTGAGCCTGGTATACCAAACACTTCCAACAGTAGAGAAAATTGATTCCTCAGCAATACTATAACCTAGTCTATATTGAATGTTACAAACACTTCCACTGAACAAATGAGCTCTTTTTTAATTCAAGCAGTTGTTTAATGTCAGATACACACTTCTCAATGTAAAAACATTGTGTGTAAAAACTCAAGAAAACTCGGACACTCTAATGCCTTAAAAAAAAAAAAAAAACTACTAATTCCACAGAAATGGCTTCCAATGGCTGTGACTTAAGTGAAATCTCAGAGAGAAAGTTTAAAAGAATGATTATAAATATGTTTGAAGAAACCAAAGAGGATGCAATTAACATCTGAAAGTACTGTCCGAGATCACAAATATGTGAAGGAAATAAGGAAGTATATATAGGATACAATTAAATAAAATTGCATACAATTTCAATAAAATTGAAATTCAATACAGAAAAATATCAAAGAAAATACATTTTGAAAATCAAAAGTTTAATTTTAAAAAAGCTCCATGTAAAGCCTCACAAATAGAATGAATCAATAAGAAGATAAAATATCAGAGCGTGAAGACATGGTAGATGAATTACAATGCCAACACAAAATGAAAAACAAAATGCAGTAGCAGAAAGGAGAGGCTATGTGCATGCTCAGTATTCTGACCTGAAAACATCTAAATGCTTAGTAGACTAGCACTTCCTGAATATAGCAAGCCTCAGACAACTACCAGTTCTGCACTAGGCAGACCTAATAAGGCTCCTGTTGTGTTTTATAAAAAGATAAGAGAGAAGGAAGGAATTTGTTTGGTGGAAGTCCGGTATGGTGTGGGGGACGGGGGTGCCTCTGCAGGGTCCATGCTGAAGCATCACAGTATAGTATAGAATAGAATTTCATCAGGGCATGGGGAAGGGAGTTGAGGGAGTAGAGACAGAGAAAGCAGGGGGAGCAGAGGAGTAGAGGCAAGTCATGAGCATGTGGAGAGAGAGGGGGAAGGGAATGATAAGAGAGAGGGTAAGGAGCAAGAGGGTTAGGAGGGGGCAAGCAACCCCTTTAATAGTGAGTCAGGCATACCTGGCTCTTGTGGGGTAGAGCCTAGACAAAATACCAACAGCTCACAGAACAAGGAGAAACCTAGAGACTAAAAGACCCTGCCTAGGACCATGGGCTTGGGTAAATTGAGCCCTAGACATGTGACCATTAAATGAGGCTACTCAGTCTGGAGAGAAGCATACCTGGGACTAGCACCAGGCCAGCGCAGAGCAGACCTGAGGCTTGGACAGGGAGCTAGCCTGGAATGTCCCCAGACCTGTGCCACTCAGGACTTGGCAGGAAGATCATGTCAGAGATGACCCTTCCCCTGTGCCATAATGTACAACCATGGTAAAGTACTCCTGAGATCACTATTGAGATGATTCCAAACACTCAGAGTCCCTGAATATCACTAAGAGAAATAGGTGGTAGAGAAGTGGAAGAGAAATAGAAACAGAAGGATGTGAGCACAATGAGGAGCAGCAGAACTTGGAACTAGAGGGTAGTGAGAAACAGCTTGATATGAATGAGTAGCTGGTGATGCCACCAGGGACCATGGTGGGGTCCTGGCCTGGCTGCCACTGGAGCCATGTCTGGGTCTGTGGCCCTGCAACAGCAGTGGTCTAACAGTGGTAAAAGCCAGGCAGATGTCCCTGGTCTGAGTTGCTGCCTTGGGATATGTTGATGTCTGAGGGCTGTGCAGAACTGGCCCTACCCCTCACCTAGGTACCATGGGAGAGCTGACCCTACTCCTAGCCAGCTGCAGTACTCAGGAGAGCAGGCCCTCAAAAAGCACAACGCAAGAGTTGCAGGGAGGCAGGTGAGCTGGCCCTGAAGATATGCCTGGGGAAGCTGGCCCTGCCACTGGTCTCCTATGCAGGGGCATGGACAAAGGAGAAATTCCCTCCTCCCCATTACTTTTCACTACCTTTGCTAGGTAGGAAACCTGGGGTCATGAGAGCAGGAGAGCTGGTCCTGCCCCTCTTCAGCTGCATTACTTGGGAGAGAGGCCCTGCACACCCGAGCAGTACAATAGAGTTGATCCTAGATATGGGGTTTGCAGGCGAGCCAGCCCCAGAAGGCACGAGTGTGGAAAAGCCTGCCCTACCTCTTGGTTGCTGTGTGGTTATATAGATGAAGAAGAAACACACTCCTTCCCTCTCTCACCCCTTGCTACCTATGGCAGACAAGAGATCTGCCGCTCAGGTCATGAGAGTGTCCATGTTCCTCACCGGCTGCCACACAGGCAGGCTCTGCATCTTGCCTAGGCAGCAGGGTAGAACTAGCCCTGGTTGCAGGCTTTCTGATTAGCTGTAGGCTGACCAGCTCAAGTTCCTCTCAGGCCTAGATCCATGACTTTGAATTGGCCCACCCCAAGATGGATCCCATTGACGAACTGTTGGAGTGCATGAAAAAGCCGGTCTTACAGATCCAAAACTCCTGGATATCCACAACACAGGCAACAACAGGATATCAGAGAGGACCACTAGAAAGTTTCTTCCTACCTAGCATTATTTTCATTGCATATAAGAAAAAACTATGCCAGTAGAAACTATAAAATAATATATATTCTGAAAATAGACAGAATGATACAACAAACCTTCAGCAAATTTAATCCACAAACAGAAAAAGAAAAATGTAGCAAAATATTAAGCTTTTTTTATTGGAAGGCATTACTGAAACAATATCTAAAAATTAATTTCTGAAGCCTATGGCATTGTAAGAGCATAATACCACAGTAATTTTAATGACACAGTAAAATTAATTGAGAAATTTGTAGACATTCATGATTAGGATTACACATTATCTTTCTCAACTTCCTAAATATTTGTCAAAAAGTACTAGGAAAATCATGAATGCATGTCAGAGAGAACATATGAATAAGAAAGACATAATAATATGATCAATGTCATTAATCATTATAAAAATAAATATTGTAAACATGATGATACATATATCTCTAAATACACTGTTATACATATTAAAATCATCAAAATGAAAAACATACTAGAAATGAATAATGGTACAGTTTCTTTTCTTTTAAAGATTTATTTTTATCTAAGTACACTGTAGCTGTCTTCAGATATACCAGAAGAGGGCGTCAGATGGTTGTGAGTCACCATGTGGTTGCTGGGATTTTAACTCAGAACCTTTGGAAGAGCAGTCAGTGCTCTTAACTACTGAGCCATCTCTCCAGCCCCAATGGTACAGTTTCTTAAGAAGAAAAAATCTAGTCATAATTGATAAAATAAAATAGGCACCTTTTATATAGGTAAACAATGATGTTCCTGGGCATTTACTTTTTTTGGTTTTGGCATTTTAATTTAATTTTCAGGCCGGGCAGTGGTAGCACAGGCCTTTAATCCCTGCACTTGGGAGGCAGAGGCAGGCAGATTTCTGAGTTCGAGGCCAGCTTGGCCTACGGAGTGAGTTCCAGGACAGCCAGGGCCATACAGAGAAACCCTGTCTTGAAAAATGAAAACCAACCAACTAAACAAACAAATCAAATAAATGAAAGATATTTTATTTCTTATTAGCTTATAGAGAATTATTTCATTATGCCAGTTTTCAGGCAAAATTTGTCTTTCTCTCCCATTCTGCCCCACTGCCCCTCCTCCTTACAGTTAGTAGCCTCCTTTATGCTTTCTTTTTTTATTATATATTTTCTTCATTTACATTTCAAATGCTATCCCCAAAGTGCCCTATACCCTCCCCCTGCCCTGCTCCTCAACCCACCCACTCCCTCTTCCTGGCCCTGGCATTCCCCTGTACTGGGGAATATGATCTTCGCAAGACCAAGGGCCTCTCCTCCCATTTATGGCCAACTAGGCCATCCTCTGCTTTCATGTTCTATGTGACCTTTTTCCTTCTTCTGTTTCCCCTTCTCAGCACATTCTCTTTATCCACCCCCATATTTGTACCCACTCTCAGAATCCCTTATTTACATACAGACAGACATTTTAAAGTTGGGCTCTGCATATTAGAGAGTACAATTATCTTTCTGACCCTGTGTCATTTCACTTATACTTTCCAGTCCCATCCATTTCCCTGAAATTTTCATAATTTCACCTATCTTAACAGACAGAAAAACTTCTACTGTGTGTGTGTACCACATTTTCCTTACCCATTTATCTAATGATGGTCATCTAGGGTGGTTCCATTCTCATTCTATTATAAATAATGCAACAACGAACATGACTGTGCAAATACCTCTGTGGGAGTACATTGAGTATTTTGCATAAGTGCCCAGGAATAGTTTGGCTCAGTCATGCAATAGCTATGTTTTTAATAAAATCTGTGCCACAAAGGATTCCATAGTGTTTGCCTCTGCTCCTGAGTGCCAAAGTTACAAATACCTGTTGCCCCCATGGTCACTTGATCTTTGACAAGGGAGCTAAAATCATCAAGTGGAAAAAAACCCCAGCATTTTCAACCAATGGTGCTGGCTCAACTGGCAGTTAGCATGTAGAAGAGTGTGAATTGATTCTTTTTTCCTTGTACAAAGCTCAAATCTAAGTGGATCAAGGACCTACACATAAAACCAGACACACTGAAACTTATAGAGGAGAATGTGGGGAAAAGCCTCAAACATATGGGCACAGGGGAAAAATTACTGAGCAGTACACCAATGGCTTGTATTGTAAGATCATGAGTTAACAAATGAGACCTCATAAAATTGCAAAGCTTCTGTAAGGCAAAAGACACTGTCAACAAGACAAAAAGGCCACCAACAGATTAGGAAAAGATCTTTACCAATCATAATCTGATAGAAGGCTAATAATATTCAATATATACAAAGAACTCAAAAAGTTAGACTCCAGAAAACCAAATAACCCTATTAAAAATGGGATACAGAGTTAAACAAAGATTTCTCAACTGAGGAATACCGAATGGCTGAGAAGCACCTAAAAAATGTTCAACATTCTTAGTCATCAGGGAAATGCACATCAAAACAACCCTGAGATTCCACCTCACACCAGTCAGAAGGGCTAAGATCAAAAAGTCAGGTGACAGCAGATGCTAGCAAGGACAAGGAGGTAGAGGAACACTCCTCCATTGCTGGTGGGATTGCAAGCTTGTACAACCACTCTGGAGATCAGTNTGGCAGTTCCTCAGAAAATTGGGCATAGTACTACTGGAGGATCAAGCAATACCACGTTTTGGCATACACCCAGAAGATCTTCCAACTAGTAATAAGGACATATGCTCCACTATGTTCATAGCAGCCTTATTTATAATAGCAAGAAGCTGGAAAGAACACAGATATCTCTCAACAGAGGAATGGATACAGAAAATGTGGTACTCCATTTACACAATGGAGTACTACTCAGCTATTAAAAACAATAAATTTATGAAATTCTTAGGCAAATGGATGGATATGGAAGATATCATCCTGAGTGAGGTAAACCAATCACAAAAGAACACACATAATATGCAATCACTCATATGTGGATATTAGCCCAGAAGCTCAGAATACCCAAGGTACAATTTGCAAAACACATGAAACTCAAGAAGAAGGAAGACCAAAGTGTGGATACTTCAGTCCTTCTTAGAAGGGCAAGCAAAATACCCATGGAAGGAGTTACAGAGACAAAGTGTGAAGCAGGGACTGAAGGAATGATCATCCTGAGACTGCCCCACCTGGGGATCCATCTCAAAAACAAACACCAAAACTACACATTATTATGGATGCCAACAAGAGCTTGCTGACAGGAGCCTCATATAGCTGTCTTTTTTGAGGCTATGCCAGTGCCTGGCAAATACAGAAGTGGATGCTCACAGTTATCCATTAGACAAGGCACAGAGTCCCCTACGAAGGAGCTACAGAAAGTACCCAAGGAGCTAAAGGGGTTTGCATTACCTATCAAAGAAAACACAGGGAGGGACTGGTGGCTCTTGATGTAGCAGAGGGTGTCCTAGTTGGTCAACAATGGGAGGAGAGGCCCTTGGTCCTGTGATGTTCTATGCCCCAGTATAGGGGACAGCCAGTTCTAGGAAGTGGGAGTGGGTAGGTTGGTGAACAAGGGAAGGAAAGAAGGGATAGAGTGTTTTTGGAGCAGAAACTAGGAAAGGGGATAACATTTGAAATGTAAGTAAAGAAAATACCTAATAATCAAACAAAACAATTAAGTGTTGCCACATCCTTTAGTCATTTACTTTAGACAAGTCTTGCATGAGTATTGACTATAACTTTATTCATGATAGTTTCAAAATGAAAATAACCTAAATATCTTCAACAACTTCGATAATTCATAAATGCAACATTAGTCAGCAATAATAAAGAAGAAACAATTGAATAAGTTTCAGGGCAATTTCAAAATGTCTATAATTTTTTTACATTGCATTATCTAGATAATGAATTTATACAGATGGAGCACAAATCATTATTGCCAGGGATCAAGAAGATTTTTAATAATGTGGGTAGTAAGAGATAGTTTGAGAGGTTGGAATATTTCTTTTCTTTTCTTTTTTTTAAAAGATTTATTTATTTATTTATTTATTATATGTGTGTACACTGTAGCTGTCTTCAGACACTCCAGAAGAGGGCATCAGATTTTTGTTACGGATGGTTGTGAGCCACCATGTGGTTGCTGGGATTTGAACTCAGGACCTTTGGAAGAGCAGTTGGTGCTCTTAACCGCTGAGCCATCTCACCAGCCCTGAGAGGTTGGAATATTTCTATGTGCTAACTGCAATGATGTCTGCACGAACCAAAACATGAACTGAACTATATAACAAAAAGCAAAACAAAACGAAACAAAACAAAACAAAAAAACAAATCAAAACAAAAAAAACTGATGAATACAAGTAAAAAGGAACTTTGCTCTTAAGCAGGCTTGTTGTTTAATTAATAATTATTTGACAATGTCCATAATCAAGATTCAATAAACTTGTGATAATGTAAAATGTTGTCATTGAGGACTTGTTATTTTTAAATATTTTTACTTGTGTTATCCTAAAGTTACCTAAATAGATATAGTTTAAAATTTTAAAATTTTACCAAAGATGTCACCCACATACATTTTTAAAGAATTAAATAAAAACTTAAAATCTACTTGTACTGCATGCTTTTGGATCATGAGCTAGACTTTAACTGCTGATATATTTTGTTTGGCCAACAACATGTTGACCCACGCAATGTTTCCAAACTACTTTTCAGTCATACTTTTAGAATGTAAAAATTGAAAAGATTTATTGTATGTTTGGATTTTAGACTTTCTGGGTTGGAACTGCGGACATGTTATTTTAAAAAGTATATTAAACATGGGGAAGGACACTTGTGGGAGATAGAAGAGAGTAATGGAAATTGAATATAGTCAAAATAGCTATATATTTAAACAAATCAGCCTTATGAAACCCATCGCTTTATTCAATAAGTATACACTGATGAAAATTTTCTCAAGAAGTTCTGACACCTAAATTTGAGGACCACAGCTTTAACAGATCCATAATGTAAATGAAATTCTCAGGCCTTACCAAGCACTGACAGGAGTTAAAATGACTTAAGGCTGTGTTTTATTTTTAAGTTCAATTTATTTATTTTGTAAAGATCTGGTCCCTCATGAAACAAGTATGTATAAAGTAAACTATTTTGCAAGTCAATCAGTAGGTTGACTCCTCAAAGGCAGGTCTCTTAGGGGATAGAAACGTACATTCTATTTGTGTCTTTAGTTGTCATGGAAACAGGCACAACAAAGCCACAGCAAAACTGGTCTCCTAAGGATGTCTGCTGACAAAATACCTAGATAAGACCAGAAAGACCTGCTGGAGATTCTCATTAAATGGGTATGTTATAAAGTGGGCCATTTAAAACCCAAGGACTCTGATTTTCAATGGTTATTAGTTTGTTAACTTTTCTGGCCTGGTCTTGTCCTCCTTCCTCTGTATCAGGTCTGATGTTGTCCCCCATTCTAATTCATGTCCACCCTTAATAACAAGTAATTTTCCCTTTCAGTGACCAAGTTATCTACAATTGTCTTCCTTCTACTACTGACATTGGTTCATGTTTATTTACTCATCTATATTACTAATTAACCTCCAAAATCTCTAAACTATCCATTTCCTGCCGTCATATTGGTACATCATTAAAATTAGGATACACAGTATATTACATTCTTTGTACAATAAATTAATAATTCTTGAAGGATTCTAGTATGAAATTTAGATTCCCTTTGTATCCTGGAACTTCTAGCCATATCTTCAACCCTCATCAGTTCACATAGGAGGACATAGACTTACTCAGAGAATCACTTATATGGCAGAAATAAATAATGATCATGTGTGTCTGTTGTTATTACTCAAGTAAAATCAGAAGTTAAGATCCATGTCGTGCTTTCTCTAAGCTATTTTCACAAAGATATGTATTTAGAGGTAGCATTTGCTTTTTCATCTGACAGGAGGAGATTGAAATAGTCAGGCCCAGATTTTCTTTCTGCCATTTCCCTTATAACCATTATTTTCTGTGATCTCAAGATATGACTTTGAGCAAACAACAACTGAGAAAAAAGAGTGAGTTGTGTACCTCATGGGTAAGAACTCTAAGATAAAAATAATTGCAACATTAAATTTTAATTGTGAGTCTTACTTGGGTTCGAATTCCTATTTCCTCAGACTCTTTGGATACATCGATTTCTCTCCTCTGCCAGGCTTCCAGTTCTGCTATGGAAGATTCAACACCTAAGCTAACTGAAGCAATCTCAGATTCTACAGTTGTGCTGGGTGATAAGCTAAAAAGTGGCAATATGTCCAACAAATTAGAGAAGGGAAAGTCAGGCAAGAAGGTTGAGTGGTCAAGTGACACTATTGACAATGAACACTTGGGCCGTCGCTCATCCAAATGTTGTTTTGTTTATGAAAAGCAACGTGCCTTTGGTGAGAGCTCCTCAGAAAGTGAAAAAGAAGATGAAGACAGTGATGATGTACACTGTGCCTGGGGTCATCAAAAGGGAAGACGCCGTGATCTTTCAAGCAACCTGGCTAATACTTCATCTTCAAAGCCTCAAGACCCATCTGAATCCCTTCCTTCCTCCATCACTGACTAAAGCCTCATTTTGCTTCTCCCATCCCTAAACCAGACTGAACTGCATACAATATGTCCATGTTGCTACTCAGGAATTAAATGTTGTTTGACTCTCTCTCTCTCTCTCTCTCTCTCTCTCTCTCTCTCTCTCTCTCTCTCTCTCTCTGTGTGTGTGTGTGTGTGTGTGTGTGATATTTCATCTTTATGTGATGGGGGGGATGTAACAATGAAGAAAAGCAGAGGGTGAAACATGGATCATATAGAGCATTTATTTGTAAGCCCTGGTATGCCACAGTTGCTTGTTAACCACATAGGGCTCTCAATTCTCTAAGACATATCTGTTTACTTTTTATTTTTAGACACCTGGACTATCTGCCCCTGTCTCTTCCTGGTCAGCCCACGGTCATCACACGTAACTCCATAACTTCTCCAAGTCACCACCATGTCCATATTATAGTTCTTTTTCTCATAGATGTGTCAAAATAACCAACAAGAAACAACTTAAGAAAATAAGAGATTATTTTGGCAATAAGTTTAAGGAAGACAGAGAAATAGAAGAAACAGGAGGCTAGCTGGTCTCATTGCTTTTGCATTTAGGAACCAACAGGAGATGAGCTCAGATACTCCACTTCTTTTTATTCATTGTGCAGTTAGATTAGATTTCCCTCCTTTAATAACCAAAGAACCCCAGACATGAGCAAACATCTTTCCTCGGGGTGTTTCTGATTCTGTGAAATTAGCTCTCAGTATAGGCTTGTCTACCCCTTGTCAACTTGGCATGTAACCATGTTATTTTAAAAATATTATTTTAGCCAGGCAGTGGTGGCATATGCTTTTAATACTAGCACTCAAGAGGCAGAGGCAGGTAGATCTCTGTGAGGTTGAGGCCAGCCTGTGTGGCTACACAGAGAAACATTGTCTCAAAAACAAAACAAAACAAAATATTACTTTATGTTTTTGAATGTTTTGCCTTCATGTATGCCTGTGCAACCATGCTCATGCAGTGCCCTTGTAGACCAGAAAATGGCATCAAATTTCCTGAAACTGGAGTTACAGATGGCTGTGAACCACTATCTGGATGCTAGGAATTGAACCTGGGTCCTCTAGAAAAGATCCCAGTGCTTTTAACCAGTGAGCTATCTTTCTAGCCTTCCTAATATATTACTTTTAAATTAGATCCTTTTGCTCTTTGTGGCTGTCTTATAATACAGAACGCATTCATACTCTCCAACTCCAAAACAGTTCAACAGTTCTGACATTATTTTAAAATTCAAAGTCAATGTCTTTTTTGAGACTCAAGGCAATTCTTTTTTTTTCTTTTATTTTTATTAGATATTTTCTTCATTTGCAATTCAAATGCTATCCCAAAAGTCCCTTATACCCTCCACCCTGCCCTGCTCCCCAACCCACCCACTCCCGCTTCCTGGCCCTGGCATTCCCCTGTATTAGGGCATATAATCTTGGCAAGACCAAGGGCCTCTCTCAAGGTAATTCTTAAGTATAACCTTCTGTTTAAAAAGGAGGAGGCAACAAAATGGTTCAGTGAGTAAAAGCAATTGCTGCCATACCTGACAACCAGTTTGATACTGAGTACTTGCATGGTGGAAGGAGAGAATTGACTCTTGATTTCTGCAAGTTGTCCTCTAAACTTCAACATAGACACCACAGTGGACATGCAAGTGTGTATGTGTGTGTGTGTGTGTGTGTGTGTGTGTGTGTATTGATCTTAGGGAAATATTTTCTCAAGTAGTAGCTTTTTAAGTGCAGGGAATTCCTTCATTAGAGTTTTCAGTTTAAGTCCTCTCCTTATGAATGAATTTTCATTTGTATAAATTGGAGCTTTTGATGGGAAGAGTCAATGTCAGAGAATCTTATTGCACCAATGCAGAGAAAAATGATTCTCTTCAACATAGAGTTTTTTTTTTTCAGCATGTTCCTGGTCTATAACTTTAAACATGTTAAGTTAAGGTCTTTTCCTTGACAATCCACTGTGGGACAGTGGACTGTGAGAGGTAGCCTGGTCCATGGTTGAGCTAAGGCTAGAAGCCCCGGAGACCCTGAAGGGATGGTAGGAGCTTTGCTTGTTCTCAGGCACCAGGCCCCTGTCACTAGCCACAGACCCCATAGATTTGTGGCTGTCAGTCATGTAAAGGCCATGCCCCCAGCCCATTCACATGTAGATGAGGAAATAGGTGTGACCTGTGGTCTTGTAGGCTCCAGACAGAGTTCGACATTTTAATGAGGTACCCAGAGGCTTGGAGGGCTTAGCCAATAAGTATTTCTTCCCAGACATTCCTCCCTGCAAAAGGTATTTAATCTTAGGCCCACCCTGAGAGTGGGGTATGGTTTTATGCATCCATTTTCCATCAGGACAATAAATATCTTAAAACCATAAGACTGTCTCTTTTCATTGGGATCTGCTGTGGGGAGCCACGGAGAAGGCCTTTGCTGCTGCAGACAGACCTCAATTGGGTCCTCCATCTGCAGGAAAACTCGGGGTTCCGGTTATAGGCAAGCAAAGAGTTGGCACGGATGACAGACACGGACACAGAAAGAGTTTGTATCTGAATGTATTTTTCTCAAAGTGAGCACCAGTCTAATAATACAGAAGAAAAACAAGAAAGCTAGGCGAATACATCTGCCAAGGTACATTGGTTCTTTACACAAAACAAAGAAAATGCATACATAAAAAAGATGGTCGGAGCCAGGCTGTGTTTATAACTGAGAATAGGAACAACCCTTAATTAAGATCACCTAAACACAGGATCCAGGTGAATGCTCTGATGCAATGCTAGTCTTTGTTAAACCCACCACCAGGGATCCTTTAGTAAATACCTGAGTATGCTATTCCTCTGGGCCTAGTGAAAAACCTGCACCAGGGGAATTCAATTCTGCTAACCCTTTCATGAAACCACAACCCACCTATTTCCTAGGCCATTGTGTATTCCTGTGGATGGGTGTGACTTGACAGTTGTTCTAAGTAATTACNGTNTANANNAGCCCAGGGCTTTCTAGCTCTTATTCAAGTAAATTCTTTTTTTTTTTTTTTTTTTGGTTTTTCGAGACAGGGTTTCTCTGTATAGCTCTGGCTGTCCTGGAACTCACTTGGTAGACCAGGCTGGCCTCGAGCTCAGAAATCCGCCTGCCTCTGCCTCCCAAGTGCTGGGATTAAAGGCCTGCGCCACCAGGCCCGGCTTCAAGTAAATTCTAATGCCTGATTATTTTCACTGTCTCTACTAGAGGTAAATTTGAATGTTACTGAATAGGTAACATTCTTACTGAATTCCAAGCTCTGGGTCAGCTCAAGGACTTTCTAGGACATTGGACCACAGGTGGAGGCTTAGCTATATGTCAAAATCAATCCTTAAAGGCACTTATAATGAAACAATACTGAAAGAGAGCACACGGATCCATACACCAGACTAACTCGGGGACAGGTTTGGAGTATACATGCTATGGGAATGCCAAGGTTCTAGGAGGTTAAGTTTCTGTGAAACTCTTTACCTCAGGACTGCTTCCAGGTTTTTAGGCCTGTCATGAGAATAACTACTGGAGTGGATGTAGCACTTGGCCTATAGAGCCACAATCAAGTCTCACATAGAAGGCTTCTCTGTGTTTCCAGCCACAACCATCACCATTCTCAAGCTGCGCCCATCAAACCAAGGACTGTCCTTCCTGGAATAGTTGTAACACCTCCCTTCTCTGACCCATGGGCGCCAGGCTAGATCCAGCCTTCAGACCCAGATTCTGTTCTCAGCTCTTCAGTGACTTCCAGTGGTACCTGGGTGTCCAAGATCCTGGAAACTTCACCACTCCAGCCTCTTCACAGGCAGCAGTCCCCTGAGCCAGTTCCGGCCATCCCATATCTCAGACTGTGCCCCCTCTCCTACCCCAGCGGTGTCCTAGGGCTTTCCTATGGCCCAACACCTGCTCTGCAATGGCATGGGGTAAGTGCAGTCAAACTTCCCGTGTCCTGTCTCACCAAGAGGCTGAGCCCTATGGCAGAGTGGATGCGAAACTCATGACCCTACAATCCACATTCTTTCTATCTTTGTGCCCCACTTGTATCCTTTTTTTTCTCATGCAGATCTTAATAAGGGTAGCTGACAAAAATATGTCATGCTAGTTTTCTTGGCATATTTCCTCTGCCAAACAGATTACTCCATTATTCCTCTATTTAACTTAGTTAAAATTCTCAGGGCGCCAGCTGAATATACCTGTTTTAGGTTGGTGTCTATATTGCTCCTTCTTGCCTGTTGTAGAAACATACATATCACTGATGTATGTTCTCTCTTAGGTTGATAGGAGTTCAAGAACATTCCTACCCATCATTGGTCATATTCAGTCAAACTGGAGAGGAGGATGTTTTTAGGTGGAGGCCATCTATCTGACTCTTCACATGTAAAAATTGTGACATGTACCGAAGGACACATGGCAGCAGTAAATAGAAGAGCAACACTATATCAAGTGTGACAAGAGTAATGATGTGTTGTAGTAGTGCAGGCCAAGAAGGAAACCAACCCTTCAATTGTCCTAGTAGATCTCTAGCTGCTTGAGCTGCATCAAAATGTAGAGGCTCTGCTTTTTTGAAATTAATAACTTCTTGGTGTAATTTTAATAAGTCCAAAGATAAATTTCGATGATTCCAAACACCGTGGTTTCTAAGCCACGGTGTTCACCTTGGGTGCTGAAGATCCAAACTTCAGCCCTTCCACTTGTGTTTTAACCACTTAGTCATTTCCCTGGCTTGTCAACATTTTTAAAAGAAGTTATATTTTGTAATAATATAATGAAAATGATAAAGATATCATACTTACAATTTAAATCACTACATTCTGAGGTTTCAGTAAAAGGAGAAAAATTAAAATCAAACATATATCTTCATATGTAAAAAAAATTCTCAGGGCACAAACAAATTGCAGACAGAGTAATGGCAATGATATCATACAAGTGGATTCTAGGCTGGTTCTTAATACAATCTTCAATTCTCTTTGACATCTCATGAGCTGTGCCTCCACTGTCAGTATTTATGTTGAACTTCTGGACTATCAATCTCTGACCAGAATATTCCATTAAGGACTGCATATAGCATTTGAGGGATTTTTCTAGTCCAAAGTGCCAATCTCTCCCACATTTCACACAGTAAGGCTCATCACAGCATCAAATCTATTTCTGTATACCAACTTTCTGTATAGGTGGTTTTTCTTATTGCTATGACAAAATATCTAAAAAGAAGCAGTTTAAGGAAGGAATGATTTATTACAGCCTACAGTTTTAGGTGATACATTCCATCATGACAGGAAAGTATTGATAGTATGCAAGGGAAGAACAAGAGACTAGGTGGTCATCAAGCAGAAAGCAATGAGAGATGAATACAGATCCTCACTTCTTTTTCTCATTTTTATTCAGTTGGACAGCGAGAGGGGATCTCACCTGCATTAATCTTATCTAGAAAAAACCCTTCACAGATATGGCCAGACATTTTTCTCCAAGGTGATTCTAGAGCCTATCACTTTTATAATCAATATAAATCATCATTCTTACTGTATATGGTCAGTTTGTTATTTTGAATTAATTGGGGCCTTTGTAGTTTTTCATTTTTTAAATATTTTCTTTATTTACATTGCAAATGCTATCCTGAAAGTTCCCCATACACCCCCCCCACCCCTGCTCCCCTACCCACCCACTCCCACTTCTTGGCACTGGCCTTGCTCTGTGTTGGGTTATATAAAGTTTGCAAAACGAAGGGGCCTCTCTCCAAATGATGGCAGATTAGGCCATCTTCTGCTACATATGCAGCTAGAGACACAAGCTCAGGGGGTACTGGTTAGTTCATGTTGTTGTTGCACGTACAGGGTTGCGGCCCCCTACAACTCCTTGGGTACTTTCTCTAGCTCCTCCATTGAGGGCCCTGTGCTCCATCCAATAGCTGACTGTGAGCATCCACTTCTGTGTTTGCCAGGCAATGGCATAGCCTCACAAGAGGCCGCTATATCAGGGTCACTTCAGCAGAATCTTGCTGGCATGTGCATTAGTATCTGGGTTTGGTGGCTGATGATGGGATGGATTCCCAGATGGGGTAGTCTCTGGATAGTCCATC
>NW_018392297.1:33531-35310 GCF_900095145.1 Mus pahari | reverse complement strand
TACACACATACAAACCAAAGTTCAACCTGGAACTTAGTGACTTTATGTTGAGTCAAAGTTTGAAAGAATTTTAATTCACATATAAGCTAAAAGGATATTCTGCAAATAATTCTAAAGGCTACATGTACTCAGAGTACATCTGCCTTTTAAACTATGAAAGTATAGGATGAATCTGACTTCTCTGTCCATAACACAGACCAATAGTAAGTAAGCATGCAAAAAATGTCTACATCTCCTATAATAAGCAACACTCATGACGGAGAGATGCAAAGGTTAACCGAGTTAACTTCAGCTTATATTCCCTTTCAATTGAATAGAAATGTTGACTAAGAGTGGAAAGTAAACATATTTTCCATTAGTTTATACATTTTGATGATTAGATAAATTAATTAAGATTTTATTATTAAAATAAAAGGTTTATTTGAAAATATTAACTTTACTTTACACTTAGTGACTATACAAGTATAGATGTTACCAGCTTCTCTAACATTAAAAGGTTCACTCACTAAAACAAAAGGATGGCTCTTCTTCCCACTCTAAACTGCTGTCTACCATGAAGAAATCTCCCTGTACTTGCATGGAGGCTCTGGAGCATTTGACAAAGTAGTATTTGGGACAATAGAAAAGAATCATTACATTTTTTTTCTCTTCCAAATTACAAAACTGAAGATAAGAATGATAGTTCTAATATTACAAGGAAATCCTAAATATTGGAAAAAGAAGAGAATATGACAAAATGCTTCTAAATACATGCCTGAGGTGGATGGAGATAACGTGTATATTCATGTGTGGCAGGTTCTAGACAAAAACCCCTCCAGTCTTTAATCTTCAGATTCATATTTTGCCAGTCTTTTCCATAGGTCTTTGATTTGATCATTCTTTTTGATAAGAATCTCTTTCATGTTTCGATAAGCTGCTGTTTGTTGAAAATTCTTCTCTAACTCCTTTTCAGCCATGCTCAGCTGCTCCTGTACTCTGAGGAGGTCATGTATGGCTGCTGCTAGGTTCTCCTCCAAAGATTTTTGGTTTTCTGTCTTGTCATAAGTGTCTTCTGAAAATCACTCTGAAGAGTTGCAACTGTGTTTTCCAAGTCATCCCAGTCTTGGGCCTTTAGAAAATCCTGTTGGTTTCCTTGATCGAGCTGTAAGTCTTGAAGCACTCTTTCCAATTTTGAATTCTCATCCACAGCATTTACAGCCTGTATTTCAATGGTCTTCAGCCTTGACTTTAGTTTTTCATTCTCTTGTTGAAGTCTTAAAATTTCCTTGTTTAGGAGCTCTGTAGTTCCACCTTCATTAATTGGAACAAGTTTAGGCTTTGTGATATCTATGATGGGCTTTTGATTTGAAAATGCAAATTTTGCCTTTTCAAATTCAGCAACTTGTTCTAATAATTCTCTGTTTTCAAGTTCAGAAATGTCTGTCTGTAGCTTTAGATACCACTTCTCAGCTTGTGAGAACAGCTGCCGTAGGAGGAGGACATTGGTGTAAGCTGTATTGATGAGCTCGGACTCCACCTCACTGTGTACCACAGCCTGAAGCCCATTTAGAACTTGTGAAACATCATCAGTGGTGAAAGTCTCCTCCACCAGCCTGCTGTCCTTGAGGTCCTGAAAGCAGGAATCTACCGTCTTAAGTCTCAAGCCTCTTTTTGAATGAGCTAAATGCATGTAATTAATGACCTCATTTTGATGGTGCTCATTTAGGCCCAACTCTGCCTTGGTAGTGGCGGGACGAGATAGGAAACAGGCCTGCAATTCTTTAATAATGCCCTTCTTAA
>NW_018392297.1:14416-33180 GCF_900095145.1 Mus pahari | reverse complement strand
CACTCACCTGCACAGTGTAGCCACTGAAGGACTCTGGACACAATATGACTCTCTCACCTGCTCTGGCAGACAGAGCCCTCACAGGTGGCCACCTATCCTCTGGCAAGGAAGGTGCCCAAATTTCTGGAGCCTGAAATAGAGTCTGTCCCAGAAGTCAGGTTGTTTCTGTCTGTCCTGAAGCTGTGTAGCTTCTGTGGTCCACACTCTTGCCAGCACAGACTGGAGCCCAGAAGCTGCATCACTTCTCCAATCTGCCCTCTCCCCAGCAGTGCACTGGAGCAAAGATGGTTCTCCTTCCAGCTCAGGCCTTGAGACTCCTCCCGGGTGGACACCCCGCCTCAGGTGGGAAAGGTGCCAGGTGATGGTTGAGGCACGGAGACTGCTCCCAGGCAGACAGCCTCCTCATGCTGGAAAGGTGCCAGATGACTGGAACCAGAAACGGGATCTTTCCCAGAAGCTGTGATGCTTCTCCAATCCGCCCTCTCCCCGGCAGTGCACAGTGATTTCTTTATTGTTTCTACTTTCATCTTTAGATGCTGGATGGTTTTGTTCAATTCTTTGACCTGTTTGGATTGTTTTCCTGTAATTCTTTAAGGGACATTTGTGTTTCCTCTTTAAGGGCTTCTCCTTGTTTACCTGTGTTCTCCTGTATTTCCTTAAGGGAGTCATATATGTCCTTCTTAAAGTCCTCCATCATCATCATTAGAAGTGACTTTATATCCATATCTTGCTTTTCTTGTGTGATGGTGTATCTAGAACTTGCTATTGTGGGAGGGTTGGGTTCTGATGATGTCAAGTAAACTTGGTTTCTGTTGCTTCTGTTCTTAGGCTTCCTTCCTGACAACTGATTATCTAAAGTGTTCCCTGCCCTCAATATATCTTATTGGAGCCTGTCCTTTCTGTAATCCTGGTTGAGTCAGAACTCCTCAGAGTCCAGCTTTTTCTGTGATCTTGGGATTCCGTGATCCTGTGAATCCGAGATTCTGGGTGTGTCAGAGTTCTTGGCAATCAAGCTTCCTATGAGCCCTAAGATCCTGGTGTGACTAAGCTTCCTCTGAGACCCTGAGATCTGGTGTGACAAAGCTCCTGGGATCCTAAGATCCTGGGTGTGTTGCAGCACCTGGAAGTGGTACCTCCTCTTAGGGGCATTGGGCTGTCTTCTGAGTTCAAAACCAAGGTAGACCAGCATTAACTGGAAGGAACCCGAGCCACTGGTCAGGTGGGGTTCCTGTATCCCAGCTCTTGCTGGTCCCTGGCACTTGTGGTGGTGTTGAAAGGGATGTTGTGTTCTACTCACCAGTTTGATTAGAGGACCATATTCATTACATTGGTCCTAATGTTACATCAGATTTTGAGATCTTTCTGTCTTCTAATATCTTCTTCAGTTTCCTTCTTCAATGAAAGAACATTTTTATTATACATGTTTTAACATGCTTGGCTATAGATACCACAAGATTTTTATGTAATTCGTGGCTGTTGTAAAGGGTACTGTACATCTAATTTCTTCCTTGGTCTGTTTATTGTTTTCATATAAGATGGTTTCTGATAATATTTAATTAGTTTCATATATTCGACGTTGACTTTTGACTCACTTATTTATATTATCGGATCATCTGTGAATAGTGATATTTTTTCTTTTTTATTTATTATTATTTACTTTATTTACATTTCAAATGCTATCCCAAAAGTTCCCTATACCCCACCTCCCCTGCTCCCCTACCCACCCACTCCCACTACTTGTCCCTGGCCTTCCCCTGTGCTGGGTCATATAAAGTTTACAAGACCAAGGGGCCTCTCTTCCCAATGATGGCCGATTAGGCCATCTTCAGCTACATATGCAGCTAGAGACACGAGCTCAGGGGGTACTGGTTAGTTCATATTGTTGTTGCACCTACAGGGTTACAGCCCCCTTCAGCTCCTTGGGTACTTTCTCTAACTCCTCCATTAGTGATATTTTGATAGCTTCCTTTTCTATTTGAATTCCCTTAAACTCCTCTACTATTTTATTGTTCACTCTGTAACTTCAAGTATTATTTTGAATAGTTCTGGAGGTAGTGGACATCTTTGTCTTCTTTGTCAGTTGAAGAACTGCTTTCTTGGATATAGGATTGGTGTAAACTGCCTTTCTTAAATGTATGTTCTTTGTATCACAGACCATTACAAGACAATTTATCATACAGAGTTGCTCCATGTTGTCAAATGATGTTTCAGCTTCTAATGAGATGATCATGTACTTTTTCTCAGGTTTTTCATATTGTGGATTACATTGAGAGAATTTCATATACTGAGCCATTGCTGCATCTCGGAGATGAAACCCAGTTGATCATAGTAGATGATATTTTCAATGCCCTTTCAATTCCTCTGCAAGTACTTTATTGAGTACTACAAGGGTGTGAGGGATGATGTGTTTTGAGCTTTAGTAAAGTTTCTTTTCAAATACTGGTACCCTTAAATTTGAGGCATAGTTGTTAAGAATTGAAATATAATATTGGTATATTTTCCTGTAATAAGTATGAAGTCCACTTCCCAATCTCCTTTTAGCATTTAGTTGGAAGTCTATTTTGTTAGATGTTACCTTAACTATCTTCTTGGATATTGGCTTGGAAATTCTTTCAAGGACTTTATTCTGAGATAATGTCTATCTTTCATATTGAGGAGTATTTGTATTATGAAGCCACGTTTTCATTATAATTTTGTAGAAATTTTAGTTGGTTATGTTATTTTACAGGGAATCATGTCCATTGATAATGAGAAATATCAATGATTAATAATTGTCAATTTGGGGACTGGAGAGATGGCTCAGCAGTTAAGAGCACTGACTGTTCTTCTAAGGGTCCTGAGTTCAAAGCCCAGCAACCACATGGTGACTCTCAACCATCTGTAATGAGATCTGACACCTTCTTCTGGTGTGTCTGAAGACAGCTACAGTGGACTTATAATAAACAAACCTTTAAAAAAGATTGTTAATTTTTGTTATTTTGTTTTAGGTATTGATGTTGGTAGTGGTGGTGGAGTGCATGGTTGCTTTGCTTCTTTTGTTATGCTGGTATGAGGCTATTTATTGACTGAATTTTCAGAGATACATTTAACCCCCTTCAGTTAGAATTTTTCAACTAGTACCTTCTTTACTTTGTCTTTCTTATGGAATAACTTGTTTTCTTCATCTCTTGCGATTGAAAGCTTTGCTGGGTGTAATACTATTCGTGGCTATCTGTGGTCTCTTAGAGTCTAAATTAAATCTACCCGAGACCACCTGGCTTTTAATGTGCCTCTTGAGAATTCAGATTTAATTCTGTTAGGTGTGCCTTCATATATTGCTTCTTGGTATTTTCTCTTGCAGTTTTAATCTTTTTGTAGATGTTCTCTTCTTTTTTCTTTTCTTTCATATATTTAGTGTTTTGATTATGATGTAGCAGGAAGGTTTACTTTTCTTGTCTTTTAGGTATTCTATAAGCTTCTTGCATGTTTATAGGTATCTCTTTCTTTGGGTTAGGACACTTTTATTCTGACTTGGCTAAAATATCTTGGATTATTTACCTGGGCATTTTCTATTTCTTCTATTTCTATGTGTTTAAAGTATGTTCTTTTTATATTGTCCCAGATTTCCTGGATGTTTTTGTCTGGAATATTTTTAATTTAGCATTTTATTTGAAGGAAGTATCTATTTTATTTATGCTGTCTTCTTTTTGCTTAAACAAATACATTTTTCTTAATAATTTTATATATTTCAAATGATATGTCTCTTCCTGGTTTCCCCTCCACAAGACCCCCCATCACATCCCCCCTCATCCCCCTACACTTTACCTACATGAGGGTGCTTTCCCACCCACTCACCCACTCCTGCCTCACCCCTCTAGCATCCCCGTACACAGGGAATCATGCCTCTTTCCCCTCCCATTAATATCAGATAAGGCTATCCTATGCTACATATGTATTTAGAGTTATGGCTCACTTCATGTATAATCTTTGGTTGGCACTTTAGTCCCTGGGAGGCCTGGTTAGTCCAGTTACTTGGCGTTGTTCTTCGTTTGTGGTTGCAATCCACTTCCGCTCCTTCAATACTTCCCCTATCTCTTCCATTGGGGTCCCTGGGTTCAGTCCCTACAGAAATAGCAAAACTAATAGCTGACAAGTAAGCTAGCACTTTACTCTCAGTAAGTTTGGCAGGCAACAATCTAATATAGTGACAAAATTTCACATAATGTACCCCAGCATAGAGACTTCTCACCAATCCTGATCCTCTTTAGTGTTTTCTTAAGGACAAATTTGTGGGATACTAGACCATGCAAGAAACATAGTAAGGTTGAGTATGTCTGAGAACCTGGCTCCCAGGCACCCACCTGAGATTGTACAAATCTCCTTACTCCATACTAGACTCCTGAACTGGATATGTGCCAAACTTCCCACATAAGGAAATAAGACCGGTGGTCACACATCCCAAAACAGAGTTCTCCATACTAATGAGAAACCTAGAGGCTCTGCAGGTTTACCCAATAAGATTGCCTTCCTAGACATTCCTTCTTGCAAAAGGTATTTAACGTCTGGTCCACTCCAAGAAGGTAGTATTTTCCAAGATGAAAAAAAATAAACTGTTTGTTCAAAGCCAAAGCTTGACACAAATAGATTGAATTCACTAAATGAGCTCTTTCATAATAGTCCCAACTGTTTTACATAATTTTGGATATTTGAAGACAAGAAGCATGGATAAGTTGTGTAGAAATATATTTCATTCTAATGTGGAATTATGTTGTATTTCTACGTTGGGAAGCCAGAGACAGCAAACTCTCTGAATCTATAATGAAGAAATTATGCTTTTTAGTAGCTTATCAGCTACAAATGTCATAGCATACCATTTGAAAGGAAGAATTCGTTGACTGACATAAAACTGTGTATTCTAAACTAACAAGAGCTTTCAAAATATAGAAGACTTTGCCCTTAAGTTGTAGGTAAAAGAATTATGAGTTCCCCATTTGAATGCTGTGATACTTCTATGCAGGATGAATATACAAAACTACCAACTTGTTTTGGCCATGATATTTGCCATCAATGAAATCAACTTGAACCCCCATATTTTACCAAACACGTCTCTGGGACTTGAGATTTGCAATCTGACAGTTCGTGAAAGGAACATTCTGAGGAGTGTATTCTATTGGCTCACAGGTTTGAGCAAATCAGTCCCTAATTACAACTGTAAAAAAGAGAGCAAATCAATTGCTACACTTACTGGAATATCATGGAAAACATCTGAAACAATTGGGATACTGTTGGATCTTTACAAATTTCCTCAGGTGAGTACAAATGATGTGAGTGGTAGGCAGGCAGGTCTCTTTTTCTCAGAACTAGCTGGTTGCAAAATGAAAAGGAGCTATTTTGATTACTTGACATAAAAGAGACAATACAAAGATGTATGAAGACATATTCTTTTTTACATTTACATAGAGTAAGAAGGATAAACAGTACACAAGGTAAATTGAAACTGAGACTTTTCAATATTTTTTCTGGAAACACTCAGGAGGTGAAATGTGACATTAAGAATTATTCAGCAGAGTATGAACTTTATAACTTAAATCTGTTTTTTAAGACTAAGACTGTTTGAATGGCAATTCTTTTTCTCCATTTTAAAATACTGTATTCCTTTCAGCTTACTTTTGGGCCTTTTGATGATGCAAAAATTGACACAAACCAGTTTCCATCTCTGTACCAGGTGGCCCCCAAAGACGCAGCACTGTTCTATGGTATAGCCTCTTTGATGCTTCATTTCAGCTGGACCTGGGTGGGGCTGCTCATCACAGATGACCACAGAGGTGCTCAGTTTTTATCAGACTTTAGAACAGAGTTGGAAAAGAATAAAGTCTGCATAGCTTTTGTGGAAACAATAACATATATAGGAGAAGGAGTAGCTCGTAAGCTAACCTATACTCAGATGCAAATTCTAGAGTCATCAGCAGATGTGATTGTAACTTATGGGCCCACTGATTTTCTGACAAGTGTAATGGATAGTATCTATAGAGAAAATAAAATGAACAAGGTTTGGGTTGTAAATTCAAAATGGATTGGCAAAGAATATGAACAATATACCATGTTAGATATATGCCATGGGGCTCTCACTTTTTCACCCCATCATGAGGAGATTGTTGGTTTCACAAATTTTGAGCAGGAAGCCACCCCTATCAAGTACCCAGAAGATATTTTTCTTCATATCCTTTGGTCCTTGAAATTCAATTGCTTAGTATTGTATTCTGAATGTAAAATCTTTGAAAACTGTGTGCCCAATGCCACTTTGGAATTGTTGCCAGGGAGAGTTTTTAAAATGGTCATGACTGAAGAGAGTTACAATGTGTACAATGCTGTGTATGCAGTGGCTCACAGTCTCCATGAGAAGAATCTCAATCAAATACAAGTTCAACCACAGGCAAATATTGATAGGACTCTGTTATCACCCTGGCAGGTAATGTGCCTTTCTATATATGTTAAATTCACCAACATGACATCAGATGCGTTAAAAGCTCTCAAACTAGTGATGCTATATTATTTTTTCCATTCAATAATCTATAAGACATAGACTATATTTCAGTGCTTACATATCAATGTACTCCAATGTCTATGTACATGATGAGTGGGCTTGTGGAAGATTGCATTTCACAGAATAATTCTGCTTTTGAAAGAAATAGCAGAGATATTTCTCTTAGTAATTCCTCAGTGGAAAGACAAGGTTTTCATTGATGTGCCATGCCCTGGAGAATCTTGATGACCTAGAGTGGGGAACACACAGGGGAGGCTCCACCATCTCAGAGAAGAAGGTGATTTGAGATTGGGGAATTCATTGTGCAAGGGATAAGCCTGAAAAGAGGAGCTGCAATCAGGATGGAATTGAATAATGAAACGGAAAAGTGTCAAAACACAAAAAAGAAAATCTAGATTCAATTTATAGAGTAGATTTTGGAAGTAGAATGGTAATTGCCAGAGAAAAGGTGATTAGAGGGTAAAAACAACGCAACTGTTGGTTAGAGCACACCTTACTATAGATAAATAAGCATGAGATACTATTAGTTATGATGGGTGGTCGTAGTTGTGAATTTGACTGCATCTGGAATTAACTAAAAATCCAAGTGCCTGGCTGCTGGGTATCTGGAGTCGCCCTGGTCTATCTGTTTTGAGAGGCATGAGTCATGAGGCTTTGAGGCCTTAAGACTTTGGATCCTAGAAAATTTTGTGTACCTTTTAATTCTTAGGAACAATAGGCGCTCTCTAAATCAGTGAAGCATGCAGGCCAAATGTGTGCCTCTGGGTTCCATAGAAGTCAACAAACATTTAGATCTTGGCTACCAATTATATTGTTAGGCTGTCTTGTCCAGTTTGCAAACTGCCATCGAATCATGTGTTGATGAGTTTATAAAACGTTTAATTGTTTAAAATAAATATTTTCAGTCTTCCAAATAAACCAAAACAAAAAATCCAGGCTTTCATGTGCATTTTACACAAAATATATCCAACATTCCTATATTCAATTAGAATATTTATGTGCTCTAAACCACTCCTGATTATCCACCAAACTCAAGTAACCTCATCTTAAATATTGAGGCTTTGAAATTTTCAGGAAATATAAGGATATATCTAGATTTCAAAGAAGTTGAGATCTGTTTACTCCATAGTGCTAGAACATTTGGTAGTACTTGGAATAGTAATGAGATAATTTTTTCTAAATATACCAAAGTAATAGGCCCCTGTCAAAGTATTATACATATTCTTGGAATTGTATTTTATTCCATTGGATAATAGTGATAGAAATGAAATAGTTTGAATCTTTAAAAAAAAGAGACAAAAAGTTGTGATTTGTTTTCTATATAATCATTGACTGTGTGGTACTGCTTGGCATATTAAATTCTATGCAAACTGACATTTAAGATACTAAATTATATTTATTTATCTTAAGCTTTCCTTTGTTCAATCCCACAGATAATTAATTAAAAGTGTTAACATAATACATTACTATCAGAAAATAACTCCTCTTTCTTAATTCAGTTATAAATCTAAAACTTCAATTTGATCATAGGATTTCACATATCTTTTAGCTTCATCCTTTTCTGAAGAATATTCAAGTGAAAAATTCTGTTGGTGACCATGTGGTTCTGGACTGGAAAAGGAAGTCAGATCCAGAGTATGATATTACCAACATTGTGAGCTTCCCAGCAGGTCTGCCCCTATTAGTGAAAGTGGGTACATTTGTTCCCAGTGCTTCCAAGGGGAAACAATTGTTGATATCTGAATATATGATTACCTGGCCCATAGGATTTACAGAGGTGTGTTTCTAATATAAGTAAATATTATGTTTATGAATGTAGTGACTCTTGGTTGTTAATATTTCTTCCACCAATACACTCATAACTATTAAGAGTCTTACTGTTTCTTTATTTTGGTGGTTGTGTTTTAAATATTTTAAAATTATCTAATCATTTTGCTCCTTAAAGAAAGGATATCAATAACTACATTCTGACATCATTGTAACAAAAGAAATATCGGGGTGTTTATATTGACTTCCAGAGTAACAGGTAATTTTTTTTCAAAATAACATAAATTTGACTTCCCTGAGAAGAGGAATCTTACTATGTATGGATAGTATTTCTGAACTGCTTTCATCAAACAAAACCAGTAAAGTATTGTCCTAAAACTGAGTATACACACAAGGGACCATTAAAATGAGAGTGGAGATATTTCCTCAATTTATAAAAAAATAATGGGCTGTTAAATAAATTAGTGAAAAAACACTATTTCCAGTAGCCACAAATAATACAAAATATCTTGATATAACTCTAAACAAACAAAGCACAGACTTGTATGAAAATAAATCCAAGACCCTGGAGAAATAAGTTGAAAAAACATCAGAATTTGGAAAGATCTTTCATTCTCATTGATGACTTTGATTAACCTATTGAAAATGGGCAAGTTTAAGTGTTACCAAAATCCCACAAAATTAACAAAGAAATCTACAGATACAATGTAACTCCTGTGAAAATACTCACACAATTATTTACAGACCTTCAAAGAGTAATTCTCAACTTCATATCGAAAAACAAAAAACAAAGATACCTAAAATGAACCTGAACAATAACAGAACTTCTGAAGGAATCACCACACTGAGGCTCAAGCTGTATTACAGAGCAATATTATAAAAACTTCATGATTTGTATAGAAACAAGGTAGTTAGTGGATCAGTGGAATGAAATCCATTGGCACTTGATTTTAGCCAGAAGTCAAAGCTTTACAATGGAAAAAAGAAAACATCTTCAACAAATGATCTGGTCTAACTTAATATCTGCTTGGAAAAGAATGCAAATAGATCAATATTTATCACTCTGCAAAACACCCAAGTACAAGTGGATCAAGGACCTCAACAAAATACCAGATACGCTGAATCTAATAGAAGAGAAAGTGGTAATAGCTTTGAAATCATTGGAACAGAAGACAATTTCCTGGACATATCAAGGAACAATGGATAAATGGGAACTCATGAACCAGAAAAGTTCCCATAAGGCAAAGAACATTATCAATGAGACAAAAATGGGAGTTAATAGACTGTGAAATGATCTTCACTATCATTGCATCCAACAGAAGTCTAATATTCTGAATAATAAGGAATTCAAGAAGTTAGATTCTTTAATTTAAAAAGAAAATATAATTTAAAATTTTGATAAAGAGCTAAACAGAGAAATATCAAAAGAAGTCTTGAATGTCTTAGAAGCAGTTAAAGAAATGTTCAACAAGCTTATTAATCAGTGAAATTCAAGTAAAAATTATCCTGAGAATCAATCTTACCCCAATCAAAATGGCTAAGATTTAAAAAAAAAATACTAGAGATATTGCATGTGGTAGTAAGGATGTAGAGAAAAGGCAGCACTCCTCCATTGCTGGTGAGATTGCACACCTCTTGTACAACCACACAGGAAAACAATCTGACAGTTTCTCAGAAAACTGGAAGACAAAGATATACTGCTTCTGGGCACATACCCAAAACTGCTCTACCATATCAGGGGGACAGTTGCTCTGCTTTCTTTATACCAGCCTTATTCTTAATAGCCAGAACCTGAAAACAACCCAGATATCCCTAAATGGAAAAATGGATTCAGAAAAAGTGGTTCATTCACACAGTGGTATACTAATCAGCCCTTAAAAACTCACCATCCATGTACTCAGAAAATGCTCCAACATATAACAAGGATACATGCTCCACTGTGTTCATAGCAGCCTTATTTATAATAGCCAAAACCTGGGGGAAAAAAACAGAAGTCCCTCAACAGAGGAATGGATACAGAAAATGTGGTCCATTTACACAATGGAATACTTACTAAGCTATTAAAAACAATGAGTGCATGAAATTCTTAGGCAAATGGATGGAACTATAAAAAAAATGAACCTAGGTGAGGTAACCCAATAACAAAAGAATACACATGGTATGCACTCACTGATAAATGGATATTACCCCAGAAGCTTGGACTACCCAAGATACAATTCACAGACCACATGAAGCTCAAGAAGAAGGAAGACCAATATGTGGATACTCCAGTCCTTCTTAGAAGGGGGAAAATACCCATGGGAGAAGATACAGATACAAAGTGTGGAGCAGAGACTGAGGAAAAGGCCATCCAGAGACTGCCCCACTTGGGGTTCCATCACAAATACAATTACCGAACCCATAAACTATTGTGGATGCCAACAAGTGCCTGCCAGCAGGAGCCAGATATAGCTGTCTCCTGAGAAGCTCAGCTTGTGTGTGACAAATACAGAAGTAGATGCTCACAGCCATCCATTAGACTGAGCAGAGGGACCCCAATGAAGAAGTTAGAGAAAGGACCCAATGATCTGAAGGGGTATGCAGCCCCATAGGAGGAACAACAATATAAACAAACCAGTACCCCCCCCAAAGTACCCAAGGACTAAAACACCCACCAAAGGGTACACATGGAGGGATTCAGGGCATCAGCTGCATATGTAGCAGTTGTTGGACACCACTGAAAGGAGAGAATCTTGGTCCTGTGAAAGCTCAACTCACCAGTGTAGGGGAATGCAAGGACAGGGAAGTGGGAGTGGGTGGATTGGTGAGAAGGGGGTGGTGGATGGAATAGTGGGTTTTCCAAGGGAAAACCAGGAAAGGGGAGAAAATTTGAAATGTAAATGAAGAAAATAGCTAATAAAAGAACTCGGCCATCATACGTTTTTCCAGGACAATGGATGGAACTTGAAAATATCATCCTCAATGAGGTAACCCAGACCCAAAAGACATGCATTGAATTTACTCACTTATGAGAGGACCATAGTCATAAAGTACATGAGAGCCTTGATTCAATTCACAAACCCAACAAAGCTAAACAAAAAGGGAGAGTGAAGTGAGGATACTTATATATCACTTAGAAGTGGTTTAAAATTGACATAATAGGTAGATGTAGGGAGGAACTGGGTGTGAGAGAGAAAGTGATAGGGAATGTTGGTCTCAGTATCAGGTGTTGGAAGAGTCAGGAAAGATGGCCAGATAGTAGAAAAAAGGCCATCTGCAGCTGCCAGGAGTGAAGGGGTTGGGGAAATTGCAAAGAAGTGTCAGAGACATAGCTTTAGGGAGACTACCAGTAGTAAATTCAAGTGACCATAGCTGAGGCAAATGGCAGTGGGGATATGGAAGATGGAGAGGAGAGACACCTCCTATGGCCATGCTTGTCCTACCTTGGAGAGATCAGGATAACAGCACAGCCACAAAACTTTTGAACCAAAATTTGTCCTTTTTAAAAGAAATGTAAGGAAAGAACAGAGACTGATAAAATGGCCAACAAATAATTGGCCCAACTTGAGATCCATCCCAGGGCAATCTCCAATCCCTGAAACAGTTAATGATCCTTTGTTATGTGTGCAAAAAAAAGACCTAGCAGCAGACAGACAGAGATGAAGAGACTCACAGCCTAACACTGGACAGAGCTAAGGAACTCTTAGGAAAGGATTGAGACACAGAAGGTCTTAGGCACTCCACAGGAAGACCAAGAGTCTAGGAACCTTGACTCTTGAAGGCTCTGACAGATTAGGCCACCAAAAAAAAGACCATACATGAGATGGACATAGCCCCACCCCAACCCCCACATATGTAGTAGATGTGCAGCTCAATCTCCATGTTGGTTCCAAACCAGCTGAAGTTGGGGCTGTCCTTAAGCTAATGGCTGTCTGTGCAATTCATTACACAGCTTGGCTGCCTTCTTTGGCCAGAGTATGAGAGTATGAGGCTAACCCTGGAGAGACTTGGTGTTCCCAGAGTGGTATGAGACCCAGGGGACCCACAGCCTCTCAACAGAGAAGGTGAAGGAAGGGAAGGACTGTTTGGGTGTGGACCAGGAGGGGCAGTATCCTGTATGTAAATTTAATAAAACAGTTAGTGGAAAAATAACTAATTTCACAAATGACACATAAAAAATGGGAGTAGTGGCAGATGGTCCTTAATTGTTTAAGCATCAAAGGTGAGAAATCCATGATTAGCAAGACAGTAAACAGAAATACTGCATGGTCTCCATTTTAATTACTTTTCCAGTTTTCTGCTTTAACTCCTGCCCTTGTTTCCATTGATGATAAACATTTCTGTCCACAATTTGCTATGGACATGCTGTTTTATCACAACAGTGGGAAACCATAACTAAGACAACTAGCTTGGGAGTCACAGTCAGTTTTCAGGTGGCCTTTACTTTTAAGTCTTTGACAGACAACAAATTGAGAGGATGTCCCTTTTATTCTTAACTCACATCTTGGAAAAAATGGAGGAAGCAAAACAAATGTGAGGAAAGTAGGATTCTATTCTTAACATCACAGTTTGAGGGTAGAGTTCACCATGGCAGGTAATTATGACAGCAGTGATTTTAGGAAACTAGGCAGATTTTGTCCATATTCAGGATAGGAACATGATTGCTGTTGCTGACCACACATCATTTCCACATTTCATTCAATAGCCAAATGGAGTAATACAGCAATAATGCATATTTTTATATATAAATTTTAATTAATACACCTATTACAAAATGCATGCTTGTGCACTAATTAAGAGCTAAGCATTTTGTATCTTGTATTAAATATTTTTCAGACTCCTCAGTCTGTATGCACTGAGAGCTGCAGTCCTGGATTCAGGAAAGTTGTCCTTGAGAGCAAGCCTTCGTGTTGCTTTGACTGCACTCCTTGCCCAGACAATGAGATTTCCAATGAGACAGGTGAAGTACTAATTTCTCTGAAGATTTTCCATTCTTTCTACATTGCTCTGACAAAACTAAGTAATGGGAAATAATTAGACACGAGAACAACATGGAAATAACTTTACTTCAGAATAGCAACTAAATCTTTTATGTACATGTTCTCTTCCTTTAAAAATTTTTATTGGTTATTTTCTTTGTTTATATTTCAAATGTTATCTCCCTTCCTGGTTTACCCTCCCCAAACTCCCTATTCCTATGCTCCCATCCCCACACAACCCGTTCCTGCCTCAGAGCACTAGCATTCCCCACTGCTGGGTCATCCACCTTCCACAAGACCAAGGGGCTCCCGTCCCACTGAAACCAGATAAGGCAATCCTCTGCTACAAATGTAGCTAGAGCCATGGGTCCCTCCATGTGTTCTCTTACATTGGTGGTTTCCTCCTTGGGAGCTGAGAGGGGGCTTTGTTTAGTTGATATCGTTGTTCTTCCCATGAAGTTGCAAACCCCTCAGCTCCTTCAGTCTTTTTCCTAACTCCTCCATTGGGGTCCCAGAGCTCAGTCCAATGGTTGTCTGTAAGCATCCACATCTGTATTTGTCAGGCTCTTTCAAAGCCTCTCAGGAGAGAGCTATATCAGGCTCTTGTCAGCCAGCACTTCTTAGCATCAGCAATAGTGTCTGGGGACGGTATCTACATATGGGATGTATCCCCAGGTAGGGCAGTCCATGGATGTTCTTTCCATCAGTGTCTGATCAATGCTTTGTCCCTGTATTTCTTTAGACTGGAACAATTCTGGGTTCATATTTTTGATATGGGTGTGTGGCCTCATCCCTCAATGAGGGTTGGTGCCTAACTTCTCGATATAGTCTCTATATGTTCTCAATCCCCTTTGATGGGTATTTCAGTTAATGTCATGCCTGTTGGGTCCTGGAAGCCTCCTGCTTTCCTGGCATCTGTAACATTCTAGTGGCTACTCCAAGTTGCCCATCCCCAACTGCTACATTCCTCTGTTCAATTTCCCGACCCTCTGTACATCTACACTGTCTCCTCCCCAACCTGGTCCTGCCCCCATTTTTCCTTCACCTTCCACTCTTCCACCCAAGTCCATCCATCTAGCTCCCATGCTTATTCTGTTCCCCCTTTTAAGTAGGACTGAAGAGTTCCTTCTGATCTTCATATATGTGTCCGTTAAATGGTGGGTATTACAAACTTTTTGCCTAATATCCACTTATCAGTGAGTACATACATTGTGTGTTCTCTTGTTACTCGGTTACCTCACTAGGATGGTAATTTCTAGTTCCATCTATTGGAATGAAAAATTTAAAGTGACCATTTCTAATAGCTAAGTAGTACTCCATTGTGTTTATGTACAACATTTATTGTATCCATATTTTTTAATTATTTAATGTTTTATTGGATATTTTCTTTATTTAAATTTCAAATGTTATTGCCTTTTCCAGTTCCACCTACTCCCACTGGAAATACCGTATCATATCCTCCCTACCCCTGCTTCTATGAGGGTGTTCCTCCACGCACCCACCCACTCCCACCTCCCTGTCCTCAGTTCCCCCACACTGGGGTATCTATAGAGCCTTCATAGGACCAATGACCTCTCCTCTGATTGATGCATAGCAATGCCATCCTCTGCAGCATATGCAGCTTGAGCCATGTGTACTCCTTTGTTGATGGCTTAGTCCCTAAGAATTCCAGGGGATCTGTTTGGTTGATATTGTTGTACTTCCTGTGGAGATACAATCCCCTTCAACTCCTTTGGTCCTTTCTCTAACTCCTCTATTGGACACCACAGGCTCAGCCCAATGGTTGACTGCAAGCATCCATCTCTGTATTTGTCAGGCTCTGGTAGGGCCTCTCAAGAGACAGCCCTATCAGGCTCCTTTCAGGTTGCACTTGTTGGCATCCACAGTAGGGCCTGGGTTTGAAAACTGTATATGGGATGAATCCGTAGGTGGAACAGCCTCTGGATGATCTATCCTTCACTTTCTGCTCTAAATTTTATCTACATATATGCGCCTGTATTTTGTTCTCCTTCTAAAAGGGATCGAAGCGTCCACTCTTTGGTATTCCTTCTTCTTGAGCTTCATGTGGTCTGTGCATTGTAGCTTAGGTATTCTGAGCTTCTGGGCTAATATCTACTTACCAGTGAGTGCATATGATGCATGTTCTTTTGTGATTGGGTTACCCCACTCAGGATGATTTTTTTGGTTCCATCCATTTGCCTAAGAACTTCATGAATTCATTGTTTTTGATGGCTGAGCAGTAATGGATTGTGTAAATGTACTATATTTTCTGTATACATTTCTCCATTGAACTGCATCTGGGTTGTTATTTTTTACAGCTCTTAGCTATTATTAGAAAATGCTGTTAAGAACATAGAGGAACATGCATCCTTATTACATGTTGGACAATCTTCTGAGTATATGTCCAGGAGTGGTATAGCTGGGCCTTCAGGTAGTACTATGTCCAATATTCTGAGGAATAGCCAAATTGATTTCCAGAGTAGTGGTACCAGCTTACAATCCCATCAGAAATGGAGGAGTGTTCCTCGTTCTCCCCATCCAAGCCAGCATCTGCTGTAACCTGAGTATTTTATTTTAGCCATTTTGACAGGTGTGAGATGGTTTTATTTCCCTGATAACTAAGGATGTTGAACATTTATTTAGGTGCTTCTTGGCCATTCACTATTCCTCAGTTGAAAATTCTGTGTTTAGCTGTTAATCCCATTTTTAAGGGGGTTACATGATTTTCTGCAGTCTGACTTCTTGAGTTCTTGTATATTTGGATATTAGCCCTCTATCATATATAGGATTGGGAAAGATCTTTTCCAAATCTCTTTGTTGCATTTCTCTACTATTGATAGTGTTTCCAGCAATAAGAAGCTTTAAAATTTTGTGAGGTACCATTTGTTGTTCTTAGAGAATAAGCGATTGGTGTTCTGTTCAGGATTTTTTTCCCCTGTGCCTCTGTGTTCAAGGCTCTTCCCCACTTTCTCCTCTATAAGTTTCAGTGTATCTGGTTTTATGGGGAGATCCTTGACCAACTTGGACTTAAGCTCTGTACAAGGAGATAAGAATGGCTCAATTTGCATTATTCTACAACCTAACCACCAGCTGAACCAGCACCATTTGTTAAAAATACTGTCTTTTTTCCAATGGGTGGTTTTAGCTCCTTTGTCAAAGATGAAGTGACCTTGGGTGGATGGCTTAATTTCTGGGTCTTCAATTTTATTTCACTGATGTACCTGCTTGTCACTGTACAAATACCATGCAGTTTTTATCACTTTTGCTCTGTAGTACAGCTTGAGGTCAGGCATGNTGATTCCACCAGAGGTTCTTTATTTGTTGAGAATAGTTTTCGCAATTCTAGGGTTTTTGTTATTCCAAATGAATTTGCAAATTTATATTTCTAACTCTGTGAAGAATTGAGTTGGAATTTTGATGGGGATTGCATTGAATCTGTAGATTACTTACTGCAAGATGGACATTTTTACTGTATTAATCCTGCCAATCAAAGAGCATGGGAGATCTTTCCCTCCTCTGAGATCCTCTTCAAATTCTTTCTTCAGAGACTTGAAGTTCTTATCATACAGATCTTTTACTTGCTTAGTTAGTTATACCAAGGTATTTTATTATATTTGTGACTATTGTGAAGTGTGTTGTTTCCCTAATTTTTTTCTCAGCCTGTTTATCCTTTGTGTAGAGGAAGGCCACTGATTTGTTTGAGATAATTTTATATAGAGCTATTTTTCTAAAGATGTTTACCAGGTTTAGGAGGTCTCTGGTGGGATTTGGGGGTCACATAAGTATTCTATCATATCTGCTGCAAATAGTGATATTTTGACTTCTTCCTTTGCAATTTGTATCCCTTTGAGCTCCTTCTGTTGTCTAATTGTTCTGGCTAGGTCTTCAAGTACTATATTGAATAGGTAGGGAGAGAGTGGGCACACTTGGGCTGCCATTCATGTTTTTCTAGAGTCTCTATGATGCCTGTCTAGGATCCTCTGGCTTTCACAGTCTCTGGCGACAAGTCTGGTTTAATACTAATAGGTCTGCTTTTATATCTTACTTGACCTTTTCCCCTTATTGCTTTTAATATTCGTTTTTTGTTTTGTGCATTTGGTGTTTTGATTATTATGTGACAGGAGGAATTTCTTTTCTGGTCCAATCTATTTCGAGTTCTGTAGGCTTCATTTATGTTTATGAGCATCTCTCTCTCTCTTTTTTTTTTAGGTTATGGAAGTTTTCTTCTGTAATTTGTTGAGGATATTTACTGGCATTTAAGTTCAATTTCTTCTATATCTATTATCCTTAGGTTTGGTCTTTTCATTGTGTCTGGGATTTCCTAGAATTTGGGGGTTAGGAGCTTTTTTTTGGATTGTCTTGCCAGTGTTTTCTATGGTATCTTCTGTGCCTTAGATTCTCTCTTCTATTACTTGTGTTCTGTTGGTGATGCTTGCATCTTTGGCTCCGGATACATTTCCTAGGTTTTCTATCACCAGAGTTGTCTCCCTTTGTGATTTCTTTATTGTTTCTACTTCCATTTTTAGATCCTTGATGGTTTTGTTCAATTCCTTCACCTGTTTGGTTGTATTTTCCTGTAATTTTTTAAGGAATTTTTGTGTTTCCTCTTTAAGGGCTTCTCCTTGTTTACCTGTGTTCTCCTGTATTTCTTTAAGCTCGTTATTTATGTCCTTCATAAAATCCTCTATGAGCATCATGAGGTGTGATTTTAAATTCAAATCTTGAATTTCCAGTGTGTTAGGTATCCAGGACTTACTGTGGTGGGAGATCTGGGTTCAGAGATGATGCTAAGTAGCCTCAGTTTCTATTGGTTACGATTTTGTGTTTGCCTTTTGTAACCCCTGTGGTGTTAGATGTTCTTGCTGCCTCTGGCTGGAGCTTGTCCACCCTGTGGGTCTGTAAGTCTATGTCAGCACTCCTGGGAGACAAGTTTTCTCCTGATAGGACTTGTGTACAGAGGGTTCTGGAATAGCCCAAGCTTTGGTTGCAGATGGTGGATAGAAAGGAAACTGTACCAGTCACTCTACTGTTCCTTTACCCTGTGTACTCCTTGCTATCCCATTCAGGACAATTATTGGAGAGGAAGTGGCTATTTCACCTCCCAGCCCAGGAGATAAAGCATTCCTGGAAGAGAATATCTCTCTCCTGGAAGGAACTGTGCACAGTGGGCTGTGGAACAGCCACAGCACCCCCGTGCAGAACCAAAACTTCTTTTTGTGTTGAGAATAGTTTTTGCTATCCTGGATTTTTTTTATTCCAAATGAATTTGAGAGTTGCTTTTTCTAACTCCATGAAAATTTAAGTTGGAAATTTGATGAGGATTACACTGATTCTGTACATTTCTGTATGGAATTCATACAGTGACAGGCAGGTATATCAATGGAATAGAACTGAAGACTCAGAAGTGAACCAAGACACATATGGTCACTTGATCTTTGACAAAGGAGCTAAAACCATCCAGTGGAAAAAAGACAGCATTTTCAACAAATGGTGCTGGCTCAACTGGTGGTTATCAT
>NW_018392297.1:0-13826 GCF_900095145.1 Mus pahari | reverse complement strand
GGCATGTGCATTAGTATCTAGGTTTGGTGGCTGATGATGGGATGGATCCCCGGATGGGGTAGTCTCTGGATAGTCCATCCTTTCATCTTAGCTCTGAATTTTGTCTTTGTATCTATATCCTTTCATGGAAAATGTATCTTCCGTATTCTAAGTTTCTGGACTAATAGCCACTTATCAGTGAGTGCATATNTAGTGACTACTTTTGTGATTGGGTTACCTCACTAAGGATGATAACCTCCAGATACATCCATTTGCCCCAGAATTTCATAAATTCGTTGTTTTTAATAGCTGAGTAGTGCTCCATTGTGTAAATGTACCACATTTTCTGTATCCAGTGTCTTTTGCCTTACAAAAGCTTTGCAATTTTATGAGATCCCATTTGTCAATTCTCAGTCTTACAGCATGTTGCTATTCTGTTCAGGAATTTTCTCCCTGTGCACATATCTTCGAGGATTTTCCCCACTTTCTCCTCTATAAGATTCAGAGTCTCCAGTTTTATGCAGAGTTCATTGATCCACATAGACTTGACCTTAGTCAAGAGATAAGAATGGATCAATTCGCATTCTACACAATAACTGCCAGTTGTGCCAGAACAATTTGTGGAAAATGCTGTCTTTTTCCCACTGGATGGTTTTAGCTCCCTTGTCAAAGATCAAGTACCATAGGTGTGTGAAATCATTTCTGGATCTTCAGTTCTATTCCATTGATCTACCTGTCTGTCGCTGTACAGTACCATGCAGTTTTTATCACAATTTCTCTGTAGTACAGCTTGAGGTCAGGCATGGCGACTCCCCCAGAAGTTCTTTTATTGGTGAGAATATTTTTTGCTATTCTAGGTTTTTTGTTATTCCAGATGAATTTGCAAATTTATATTTCTAACTCAGTGAAGAATTGAGTTGGAATTTTGATGGGGATTGCATTGAATCTGTAGATTGCTTTCAGCAGGATAGCCATTTTGACTATATTAATCTTGCCAATCCATGAGCATGGCAGTTCTTTCCATCTTCTGAGATCTTCAATTTCTTTCTTCAGAGACTAGAAGTTCTTTTCATACACATCTTTCACTTCTTAGTTAGAGTCACACCAAGGTATTTTATACTTTTTGTGACTATTGTGAAGTGTGTTATCTCCCTAATTACTTTCTCATTCTGTTTATCCTTTGTGTAGAGAAAGGCCATTGATTTGTTTGAGCTAATTTTATATCCAGCTACTTCACTGAAGCTGTTTATTAGGTTTAGGAATTCTCTGGTGGAATTTTTAGTAACATTTATATATACTATTATATCATCTGCAAATAATGATATTTTGACTTCTTCCTTTCCAATTTGTATCCCTTTTATCTCCTTTTGTTGTCTAATTACTCTGGATAAGATTTCAAGTACAATATTGAATAAGTAGCAAGAAAGTGGGCAGCCTTGTCTAGTTCCTGATTTTAGTGGAATTGTTTCAAATAATTCTCCATTTAGTTTGAGGTTGGCTACTGGTTTGCTCTATATTGCTTTTATTATGTTCAGTTATGGGTCTTGAATTCCTAATATTTCCATGACTTTTATTATGAAAGGGTGTTGGGTTTTGTCAAATGATTTCTCAGAATCTAACGAGATGATCATTTGCTTTTTGTCTTTGAGTTTATTTAAATAGTGGATTGCATTGATGGATTTCAGTATATTAAACCACCTCTGAATCCCTGGAATGACAACTACTTGATCGTGATAGATGATTGTTTTGATGTGTTCTTGGAGAATTTTATTGAGTATTTTTGCATCGATATTCATAAGGAGAAATGGTCTGCAGTTCTCTATCCTTGCTGGGTCTTTATGTGGTTTTGGTATTAGAGTAATTGTGGATTCATAGAACGAATTGGGTAGAGTAACTTCTGTTTCTGTTTTGTGGAATAGTTTGAGGAGAACTGGAATTAGGCCTTCTTTGAAGGTTTGATAGAATTCTGCACTAAACCAATCTGGTCCTCTGCTTTTTTTGGTTGGAAGACTATTAATGACTGCTTCTATTTCTTTAGGGGATATTGGGCTGTTTAGATCGTTAATCTGATCCTGATTTAACTTTGGTACCTGGTATCTGTCTAGAAATTTGTCCGTTTTGTCCAGGTTTTCTAGTTTTGTTGAGTGTAGCCTTTTGTAGAAGAATCTGATGGTGTTTTGGATTTCCTCAGGTTCTGTTTNTATGTCTCCCTTTTTATTTCTGATTTGTTAATTAGGATACTGTCCCTGTGCCCTCAAGTGAGTCTGGCTAAGGGTTTGTCTATACTGTTGATTTTCTCAAAGAACCACCTCATGCTTTGGTTGATTTTTGAATAGTTCTTTTTGTTTCCACTTGGTTGGTTTCAGCCCTGAGTTTGATTATTTCCTGCCTTCTATTCCTCTTGTGTGACTTTGCTTCCTTTTCTTTGAGAGTTTTTAGGTGTGCTGTCAAGCTGCTAGAGTATGCTCTCTCTAGTTTCTTTTTGGAGGCACTCAGAGCTATGAGTTTTCCTCTTAAGTCTGCTTTCATTGTGACCCGTAGGTTTGGGTATGTTGTGGCTTCATTTTCATTAAACTCTAAAAAAGTCTTTCATTTCTTTTTTTCATTTCTTCATTGACAAAGCTGTCATTGAGTACAGTGGTGTTCAGCTTCCATGTGAATGTTGGCTTTCTACTATTTATATTGTTATTGAAGATCAGCCTTAGTCCATAGTGATCTGACAGGATGTATGGGATGGTTTCAATATTTTTATATCTGTTGAGGCCTGCTTTATGACCAATTATATGGTCGATTTTGGAGAATGTGCCATGAGGTGCTGAGAAGGAGGTATATCCTTTTATTTTAGGATAAAATGTTCTGTAGATATCTGTTAAATCCATTTGTTTCATAATTTCTGTTAGTGTTCGTGTGTCTCTGTTTAGTTTCTGTTTCCAGGATCTGTCCATTGATGAGAGTGGGTTTGAAGTCTCCCACTATTATTGTGTGTGTTTCAATATATGCTTTGAGCTTTACTATAGTTTCTTTAATGAATGTGGATGCCCTTGTCTTTGTAGCATAGATATTCAGAATTGAGAGTTCATCTTTGAAAATTTTACCTTTGATGAGTATGAAGTGCCCCTCCTTGTCTTTTTTGATAACTTTGGGTTAGAAGTCAATTCTATTCGATATTAGAATGGCTACTCCATCTCTTTTCTTCAGAACATTTGCTGGGAAAATTGTTTTCCAGCCTCTCACTCTGAGGTAGTGTCTATCTTTTTCCCTGAGGTTGGTTTCCTTTAAGCAGCAAAATCTTGGGTCCTATTTGTGTCATCAGTCTGTCAGTCTGTCTTTTTATTGGGGAGTTGAGTCCATTGATATCAGGAGTTATTAAAGAAAAGTATTTGTTGTTTCCTCTTATTTTTGTTGTTAGAGTTGAGAGTCTAATCTTGTGGCTATCTTCTTTTAGGTTTCTTGAAGGATTACTTGCTTTTTCTGGGGCATAGTTTCCATACTTGTGTTGGTGTTTTCCCATTATTATCCTTTGAAGGATTGGATTTGTGGAAAGATATTGTGTGAATTTGGTTTTGTCATGGAATGATTTGGTTTCTCCATCTATGGTAATTGAGAGTTTTGATGGTTATAGTAGCCTGGGCTGGCATTTGAGTTCTCTTAGTGTCTGTATAACATCTGTCCAGGATCTTCTGGCTTTCATAGTCTCTGGTGAGATGTCTGGTGTAATTCTGATAGGTCTGACTTTTTATGTTACATGAACTTTTATCCCGACCCGCGGGACAAGTTATTCCATAGTCCTCGAGGGGGATTTCAAACCTATAGAGAAATGGGATAAAAAAAAGAGACAGAGACCATGCATGCCTGTCATAGTCTCATTTACTAAGGGAAAATGCTCAGGTTTTATACAATACAGAGAGGGGTTAGGGAGTGATCAAAAGGAAGCTCAGTGAAGGACAAATAGGGAGGCTAATTGGGAGTTTGAAACTTTTGTGATATATCTCAGTTCCTTGGTGTCACTGCTCCGGAACATCAGGCAGCTAATCTCAGATTCTGGTTTCTTCTAACAGCCCAAGGTGACAGCTCCAGGCAGCTCCGGAAATAAGAAGACTCCCTCAGTCCTTGATGTTTGCTTAGGGTATCTTGGACATACTCATGTCTAGTGATTGCTGTGGTCTGGACTGCCTCACTAGGTTGCTGCAAAGTCTGAGGAGGTGATCATGGTTTACATAACAAAGTAGGTTGAGGAAGATGGTAGAAGCAGGTCAGGCAATGCCACGCCCCAGTGGGCTCATCTTTCCTTCTTACTGCCATATCCTACCTTCAGTTCCTACCTGATTTCTGCAGTAATATATTTATAATGTATAATGTGAAAAAAATAAGCTGGGTGGTGGAGGTGCATGCCTTTAATCCCAGCACTTGGAAGGCAGAGGCAGGAAGATTTCTGAGTCTGAGGCCAGCCTGGTCTACAGAGTGAGTTCCAGGACAGCCAGGACTACACAGAGAAAACCTGTCTCGAAAAAAAGAAATACCATTTACTCAGTGAGGGGCTTCTCTTCATGGGATTTTTTGAAAGGAGTATAAACCTTTACTTGCAGGATTGTTCACTTTAGAATACTCATTTCTCTATATTTTAAAGTGACAAGGGAATATGGTTGTAATAAGAATCGAATGAGTTTGACCTCTAAAATGTATTAGGGTAAAGAGAAAACTTGATCATGCATTCATGATCAACTTCATTTCTACCAGGTATGGATCAGTGTGTACACTGTCCAGAAACTCATTATGCAAATGCAGAGAAGAGATACTGCCTGAAGAAAACTGTCACCTTTCTGGCCTATGATGATACTTTGGGAAAGGGACTCACGTTCCTGTCACTTGGATTTTCTGCTCTCACAGCTCTTGTTATTGGGGTCTTTGTAAACCACAGAGATACTCCAATTGTCAAGGCCAATAACAGATCTCTCAGTTACATCCTGCTCATCACTCTCACCCTCTGTTTCCTCTGTCCATTGCTCTTTATTGGCCTTCCAACCACAGTAACATGCGTACTGCAACAGAACGTGTTTGGACTTCTGTTCACAGTGGTTCTATCCACTGTCTTGGCCAAAACTATCACTGTAGTTATGGCCTTCAAAATTACTGCTCCAGGAAGAACAATAAGATGGTTGCTGATATCACGGTTCCCTAAGTTTATCATTCCAGTTTGTACCCTGATACAAGTACTTCTCTCTGGTATATGGCTGGGATTGTCCCCTCCATTTACTGATATGGATGCTCACTCTGAACAAGTATACATCATCATTCTTTGCAACAAGGGTTCGGTTATTGCCTTCCACTGCACTCTGGCCTACCTGGGAGTCATGGTCTTTGGGAGTTACCTCTTGGCTTACTTGTCCAGGAATCTGCCTGACACGTTTAATGAGTCCAAGTCCATGGCTTTCAGCATGCTTGTGTTCTGCAGTGTCTGGGTCACCTTCCTCCCTGTCTACCACAGCACCAAAGGGAAAGTCAGAGTGGCTATGGAAGTTTTCTCCATCTTGGCTTCCAGTGCAAGCATTCTCATTGTAATTTTTGCTCCTAAGTGCTACATTGTTTTGTTCAGGCCAGAGTTGAACACACTTCCTCACAGTAATAAAAGACAACACAGGAGCAAGATTTTATTTAAAACATAGTTCACATGATTATTTAACTAAACTGAATTGTATTAGATCTCTACTGTTATGACAGTCAAATATAAGGTTATATTATTCCTAGGATAGCTTTGTGGATATAGGTTCTCACCAAATCTTATATTCTGAGCTTGATCGCCTGGAACCAAATGATGAAATAAGGAATCAATTTTCTGAGGTTGAACTAGTGCTTTTCCAGTGCCTAAAATAAATAAACATTTGTAATATAACTTTAGAAAACTCTTTTGAAAACAAACATAACATTTAGATATAATTGCATGAGCTTTCATTCTTTCCACTAACTTAATATATTTGTTTCCTCTTGAAATCTTTTACATTTTGGAATAAGGATTCACCAAATCATATGATGATTATGAGACTTTTCCTCTAACTTCTTATTTCTAATTCATATTAGTTACTTCAACCAGTGGGTCTTTTTCCTTAGAGAACCTTTTCATTTCTCCCAGTGCTGACTATTCAAGGTCTTTCCAATAGCATTGATTAATAATTTCAGATGTCATGAATTTCACACAGTGTGACTGCCACATTAAACTTCATAACACAATATTCCTCATGAAATTTCATATTTTCAAATCCTTCTATACCATTCTTATTTCAACTGAAGTCCTGAAACAGCAATCAGTAGAAACTGTGGTATAGCTAAATGTGGCCCATGGGTGATGTTTCTCCTGCTAGATAAGCAATTAGTTCTTTAAGTTTGAGGTCAGCATCATGTGGGAGAATCTTGCTTCAAATTATGTAAAATGTGTGACATGGTTTTACTGACCAATAAAATTCTTGTTCTTCTATGACCATACGTGAATTGTGATGTCACTCTAACCATTACTCTCTACTTCCTGATCATCCAAAATCATGAAACGTATCCTTTAAACTCTCACAGGCTCAAACGTCACTATCTTAAACATTTCTCCTGTAAAACAGATCCACATTTCAAAGACTAAATCATCAAATGTATACTAACAGATATCAAAGAGACAAAGAGTAATGAATCATTTGTAGATGTGTATACTTAGATTTGGGTTATATGATAAAATTCAATCTATTATGAAGACACAGTGGTAAGAAAATTAGGCATGAGACTACAATGAATTCTCCATCAGATGTCACAAAAAATGGATTCTGGCATTCAGATAGCTGTGCACTTTTTTTTAAGTGGTATATAACCATGAGATTTTAACTTTAAAAATTAAAGATAAATTTTTTGACTTCAGTTAAATCTTTCTAGAATCTCCCTTACACCCACAACAGCGTTGTTTTTCCATGATGTCATTTAGAAATTTCAAACTGATAATTCAGGATTGCAATCGTTTTTCCTGGGCAAGCTGAAGTTTACCTGTTGTTACTATATCCTTTCTTTCAATGTGAACTTGATACATAGAGAATAGTATTCTAAGTGTCTTTTACAGTTTGTACATTACAAATGCTTATATGTGATTGGAATAAGTATTTGATGATCTTTCCATGGTTTTTCTGAAATGTTTACCTCTTTCAATCAGGGTTTGTGTGTCTCAGAATCTGAAATGATATCTGGACATCACATAAGAATAACAGTGCTTGGATTAAATTCCAGGTCTGTGTACGGACAGAGTACTCTAAAATTACACTCAATTTATAGCACATAGGATTCTTTACTTTTGAAAACTATTCAAAGTATGGGCATGAAATTCAAGTAGCAGAACACTAGCCTAAAACTCACAAAAGTCAAGGTTTACTCCCAACGTGAATTAAATTTTGCTTGGTCACCTTAACTCAGTGGTTCACAAGCTCCTAAAAGCTATGACCCTTTAACATATTTTCACATGCTATGATGACTGCAGTAATAATAATAACAATAATAATAATAATAATAATCTCATTACTAATTCATAACAATAATTCTGCTACATTTATGAATCATTACATAATTGTCTCCTGTTTAAGTGGTCTTTGGTGTCTCCTACGAAGGGTCCTGTGACTACAGAGGCTACTTCTGATCTTCCTACAGGGTCACACTCCTGAACTTCTTCCAGCCTTTCTCTAATTCAAGCAAAGGGTTCCCCTACTTCAGGCCATTGATTGGGTGGAAGTATCTTCTTCTGTCTGTCAGCTACTTGTTGGACTTCACAGAGGGCAGCCATGCTAGGCTCCTGTGTGCGACATCATAGGATCAGTAATACTGTCAGGCCTTTGAGCCTCCACTTCAGATGAGTTGCAATTAGAGCTAGTCACTGGACCTCCTTTCTCTCAGTCTCTTCTTCATTATTGTCCCTGCAGTTCTTTTAGACAGGACCAATTCTGGGTCAACGTTTTTGACTGTGGGACAACAACCCCATGCCTCCACTTGAACCCTATATTTCTATATGAGGTGGATCCTATAAGTTCCCTCTCCCCACTGTTGGCACAGGATCTAAGGTTCCTCCCTTTGTGTCTTGTGATTTGCTCACCTCCCAGATATCTGGTACATTCTAGAGGTTCTCCTCACCTCCAAAATCCCATCCACCCACTCCCAACTCCCTGCCCTGGCATTCCCCTACATTGTAACATCAAGCCTTCACAGGAAATTTGCCCCTATGCCAATGACTTCAAGGCTCTTTTCCACTTTCTTTTCTATTGGATTCAGTTGATCTGGTTTTATCTTAAGGTCCTTTATCCACTAGGACTTGAGCTTTGCGCACAGTGACAAATATTGGTCTATTTTCATTTTTCTACATACAGACATCTGGTTAGACCTGGACCATTCATTGAACATGATTTCTTTTTACCATTTTATATTTTTGGCTTCTTTCAAAAAGATCAAATTGCATAAGTGCGTGGTTTTATTTCTGGGCCTTCCATTTTATTCCTTCCATCAACCTGTCTGTACCAACAGTATGCATTTTTTAGAACTATTGCTATATAGTAGAGCTTGAGGTCAGGATAGTGATGTCCACAGAAATTCTTTTATTGCTAAAAATTGTTCCTACTGGTTTGTCTCCAGGAAGTGATCTGACCCAAGGACTCAGGTGAGATCGCCATTTTCTCTCCAGTGACTATCTAAGGCTAGATCAGTCAGTAGCCCACAGGCCACAGAAGTGGAAGAGCATTTGTATCAAGGTTCTTCCTGCCTCCAATTACACCCAGGAGGTGGGACTGTGCCAGAGCCCTCTGTGCACTGTTCTTGCCAGAAGAGAGCTGGTCTCCCAGAGGTGCTGATACAGGCTTACAGACCCATAGGAGGAACAGGCTAGAGCCAGAGACAAAAAGACCATCTAACACCAGAGATCACCAGTAGGTGAAAGGCAAATGCACGAATCTTACTGTCTTAGTCAAGGTTTCTATTCCTGCACAAACATCATGACCAAGAAGCAAGTTGGGGAGGAAAGGGTTTATTCGGCTTACACTTTTCACATTGCTGCTAATCACCAAAGGATGTCAGGACTGGAACTCAGGCAGGTCAGGAAGCAGGAGCTGATGCAGAGGCCATGGAGGGATGTTCCTCACTTGCTTGCTTCCTCTGGCTTGCTCAGCCTGCTCTCTTATAGAACCCAAGGCTACTAGCCCAGAGATGGCACCACCCAAAAAAGGGGACCTCCACCCTTGATGACTAATTGAGAAAATGCCTTACAGCTGGATCTCATGGAGGCATTTCCCCAACTGAAACTCCTTTCTCTGTGATAACTCCAGCTGTGTCAAGTTGACACAAAACTAGCCAGTACACTTACCAACAGAAACCAAGACTACTTGGCATCATCAGAACCCACTACTCCTACCACAGCAAGTCATGGATACCCTAAGACACAGGAAAAGCAAATTTGGATTTAAATTCATATCTCATGATGCTGATAGAGGACTTTAAGTAGGACATAAAAATCTCCCTTAAAGAAATACAGGACAACACAGGTAAAATTCCCTTAAAGAGGAAACAAAAATATCCTTTAAAATATTACAGGAGAACACAGGTAAACAGGTAGAAGCCCTTAAAGAGGAAACACAAAAAAATCTCTAAAGAATTACAGGAAAACACAACCAAAGAGGTGAAGGAATTGAACAAAAGCAACCAGGATATAAAAGTGGAAAGAGAAACAATAAATAAGTCGCAAAGGGAGATAACCCTGGCATTAGAAAACCTAGGAAAGATATCAGGAACCATAGATCCAAGCATCAAAAACATAATATAAGAGATAGAAGAGAGAATCTTAGGTGAAGAAGATACCACAGAAAACAATGACACAACAATCAAAGAAAATGAAAAATGAAAAAATATTCTAACTCAAAATATTCAGGAAATCCAGGACACAATGAGAAGACCAAAACTACGGGTAGTAGGTACAGAAGAGAGTGAAGTTTTCCAACTTAAAGGGCCAGTAAATATTTTCAACAAAATTATAGAAGAAAACTTCCCTAACTGAAAGAATAAGATACCCATGAACATACAAGAAGCCTACAGAACACCAGATAGTTTGGACCAGAAAAGATATTCCTCCTGTCACCTAATAATCAAAACACCAGATGCATAGAACAATGAAAGAATATAAAAATCAGTAAGGGAAAAAGGTCAAGTAACATATAAAGGCAGACCTACTAGAATTACACNAGACTTCTCNCCANAGTCTATGAAAGCCAGAAGATCCNGGGCAGATGTCATACAGACCCTAGGAGAACACAAATGGCAGCCAAAGTTACTATACCCAGCAAAATTCTCAATCACCATAGACAGAAAATAAGATATTCCATGACAAAACCAATTTCACACAATATATTTCCACAAATCTAGCCCTACAAAGGATCATTTTCTAAGCAAATGGTCCCAAAGAACAAGCTAGATTAGCTGTTCTAATGTCAAATAAAATCAACTTTGAACCTAAAGTTATCAAAAAAGATAAGGAAGGACACTTCATACTCATCAAAGGAAAAATCTACCAAGATGAACTCTCAATTCTGAACATTTATACTATAAATGCAAGGGTATCCACATTTATAAAAGAATATTTACTAAAGCTCAAAGCACACATTACACCTCACAATAATAGTGGGATACTTTAACATCCAGCTTTCATCAATGGACAGATCACAGAAGCAGAAACTAAACAGACACAGTGAAACTAACAGAAGTTATGAAACAAATGGATTTAACAGATATCTATAAAACATTTTATACTAAAACAAAAATATATTCCTTCTTCTCAGCACCTTATGGTGCCTTCTTCAAAACTGACCATATAATCATTCACTAAAAGGCCTCAGAAGACACAAGAAAGTTGAAATTATCACATGAACGCTATCAGATAACTATGGACTAAGGCTGATGTTCAATAATAACGTAAACAGTACAAAGCCTACATACACGTGGAAGCTGAATAATGCTCAATGACAACTTTGTAAAGGAAGAAATAAAGAAAGAAATTAAACCAAACTTTCATACCTGGGATGAAACATACTTGATCATGGTGAATGATGGTTCTGAAGTGTTATTGGATTTGGTTTGCAAGAATTTTATTGAGTATTTTTGCATCAATATTCAAAAGCGAGATTGGTCTGAAGTTCTGTTTTTTTGGTTAGGTCCTTGTGTTTGGGTATCAGAGTAATTGTGGCTTTATAAAAGGAGTCAGATAGTGTTCCTTCTGTTTCTATTTTATAGAATATTTTGAAGAAATTTGGTATCAGGTATTCTTTGAAGGTTTGGTAGAATTCTGCTCTAAATCAATCTTGCCCTGGACATTTCTTGGTTGGGAGGTTTTTAATGACTTCTTCTGTTTCCTTGGGTGATATGGGCCCGTTTAGATAGTTAACCTGCTCTTGATTTAACTTTTCTATGTGTCATCTGTCTAAAAAAAACCATCCATTTCATCTACATTTTCCAGTTTAGTTGAGTATAGGCTTTTATACTAGAATCTGATAATTTTATTAATTTCCTCAGCATCTGTTGTAATGAATTAAAATGGTAAAAAGTCAATGAACAGGATGTGGTCCGGTTGGGGCTACCCACGCCATCTCTCTTCTGAACCCTAGCAGAGGCTGCTAAGCACTCAGGAGGAATCTCCACGCTGCAGGACCACAGGATCACGGGTGAGTGGAATGCAACATCAACTCCAGAGAATCCAGGAGGGGCTTGTGCCAGCAGAAACAGGGACAAAGGAACACCAGCCACCCAGAGGCTGGATTCCAGTCCATTCTGGGCCACCCCTGCCATCTCTCTTCATAACCCCAGTAGAGGCTGTTAAGTGCTCCATAGGACTCTCCACACCACAAGTCCTTAGGATTACAGGTGAGTGGAACACAACAGCAACTCCAGAGGATCCAGGAGGGACTTGTGACAGCAGGAACAAGGAAAAAAGAACACTGCCCACCCAGAGGCAGGGTTCCAGTCCGGTGGGACTGCAAGCTTGTAAAACCACCCTGGAAATCAGTCTGGCATTTCCTCAGAAAATTGGACATAGTTCTACCGAATGATCCAGCAATTCCTCTCCTGGGCATATATCCAGAAGATGTTCCAACTGGTAATCAGAACACATGCTCCACTATGTTCATAGCAGCCTTATTTATAATAGCCAGAAGCTGGAAAGAACCCAGATGTCCCTCAACAGAGAAGTGGATACAGAAAATGTGGTACATTTACACAATGGAGTACTACACAGCTACTAAAAACACTGAATTTATGAAATTCTGAGGCAAATGGATGGATCTGGAAGATATCATCTTGAGTGAGGTAACCCAATCACAAAAGAACTCACTTGATATGCACTCACTGATAAGTGGATATTAACCCAAAAATCAAGAATACCCAAGATACAATCTCCAAAACACAAGAAAATCAAGAAGGAAGACCAACACGTGGATACTTCATTCCTCCCAAAAAGCCCATGAAAGAAGTTGCAGAGACAAAGTATGGAGCTAAGATGAAAGGATGGACCATCCAGAGACTGCCCCACCCAGGGGTCCATACTATAATCAGCCACCAAGTGCAGACACTATTGCATATGCCAGCACGATTTTGCTGAAAGGACACTGATATAGCTATCGCGTGTGAGGTTATGCCAGTGCCTGGAAAAAAACAGAAGTGGATGCCCACAGTCATCTATAGGATAGAACACAGAGACCACAATGGAGGAGCTAGAGCAATTACCCAAGGAGCTGAAGTGGTCTGCAACCCTATAGGTTGAACAAAAATATGAACTAATCAGTACCCCCCAAAGCTTGTGTCTCTAGCTGCATATATAGTAGAAGATGTCCCAGTCAGCCATCGTTGGGAAGAGAGGCCCCTTGGTCTTGCAAACTTTATATGCCTCATACAGGGGAAGGCCAGGGCCAAGAAGTGGGAGTGAGTAGGCAGGGGAGCAGAGCAGGGGGAGGGTATAGGGGACATTCTGGATACCCTTTGAAATGAAAATAAAGAAAATATCTGATAAAATATTTTTTTTAAAAAAAGTCAATGAACAGCAGTGTCTTTGGGAAACTATGTGTTATTTAAATTCCACACCTTTCCCATCCTAAAAAAATATTAGCTTCTTCTTGGAATACGACATCATAATAGATTGAACACAAGAGAAAATCAATAATGACATTTGGTGCTATTTATATGTATAACTATAAAGTATTTATTATCGTAAAACCAATTTTTTTCTGTTTTCTCTATTCAAAAAAAAACACTTGCTTTCATATAACAAAAAAAAAGAAATTAAAGACTTTTTAGAGTTTAATGAAAATAAAGACACAACATACCCAAATTTATGGGACACAATGAAAGCAGTCCTAAGAGGAAAACTCATAACTCTGAGTTCCTCCAAAAACAAACTGGAGAGACCATACTCTAGCAGCTTGACAGCAAACCTAAAAGCTCTAGAACAAAAAGAAGCAAATTCACTCAAAAGGAGTAGACATCAGGAAATAATCGAACCCAGGGCTGAAATCAACCAAGTGGAAACAAACAGAATTATACGAAGAATCAACAAAACTAGGAGCTGGTGCTTTGAGAAAAATCAAAAAGAGAGATAAAGTCAGAGCCAGACTAACTAGAGGGAACAGGGACAGTATCCTAATTAATAAAATAAGAAATGAAAAGGGAGACATAACAACAGATCCTGAGGAAATCCAAAACATCATCAGATCCTACTACAAAAGGCTGTACTCAACAAAACTGGAAAACCTGGATGAAATGGACAACTTCCTAGCCATATATCAGGTAACAAAGTTAAATCAGGATCAGATTAA
>NW_018392296.1:0-5651 GCF_900095145.1 Mus pahari | reverse complement strand
AACACATACATACTCACAAATAAATCTGTCTCTTGTATCACACACACACACACAAAATCTGTCTCTAGTATCAATCAATCAATCAATCAATCTCACACACACACACACACACACACACACACGTCTCTAATATCAACTACAAACGCATTCACACACACATTCACTGACACACAAACACACACACACACACATCTGTCTCTAATATCAACTACAAACGCATTCACACACACACATTCACTGACACACAAACAAACACACACACACACACACACACACACACACACACAAATGAATCTGTCTCTAATATCAACCACTGCATGAAACACAGAAGAAAGTCCAGTTGGTGGCAGATAGATCAAGCTTGGAGTAGAAAGGATTTGAAACAATCAAAATAGGTCAAAACTCTCCAGTTCTTACTCAGAAAAATTTATTTCCTAGTTCAGAGCAGAGAATTGAGTCAGATAACACGAGCAATGGTGACTCGCCCAAGTCTCTCTAAGGGCAATGGGAATCCTTGTTGACAGACAGACACCAGTCCAGCCACTGCCACTTTACACCTATGGCCATGGCTGCTCTGGCAGCTGCCCCCCAGTGACTGGGCACAGCAGAGACTAGAGTTAATTTGCTACTCAGTACAAAATGAGATCTGGTCTGGAGGCTTCTCTTGAGGCTATCCAAAATTCAGAGCAAATCTTCCATCTGTGGCCATGCACCCAGTCACCCCTTCTGCCCATTTTAGCCCCCATATCTATACTAGAGTCAGGAGTCTTCTTCTGCTACCATCCCATCATCTTCCACAAGCACATTCTTAACACATTCTCTGGATGTCTAAACTCATTGTGAGTGTCTGTCCTTAAGGAAGCTTGATTTTTTTTTTGATATGTAATGATACAGAAAGCATAAAATTATGCCCAATTTCTGCTCATACAGGTCCCATTTTGGTACCTTCATTAACATGTCTGTGTTTTAGCAGTCCAAACAAGACTGGATTTCTTCTATTATGGTCATTGAGAATTCTAACCATCCAAGCAGTTAGCATAGAACTCAATCCCCTCTTCATGCTTCACACAATGTAGTGGTTTGAACACAAATAGCCCCATAGACTCATGTGCTTGAATGTTTGGACCATAAGGAGTGACACTTTTAGGACATGAAGCCTTGCTGGAATAGGTGTGTGGCTTTGTCTGAGGAAATGTGTCTCTGTGAGGACAATTTTGAGATCCCAGTTGCTCAAGCTAGGCTTAGTGTTTCTCAATCTATTTCTGCAGATCAAGATATAAAACTCTCAGCTCCAGCACCATGTCTGCCTGCATATGCCATGCCTTCTAACTATGACAATAGTGGATGAAACCTCTGAACTGTAAGCCAGCCCCAATTAATTGTTTTCTTTTTTAAGAGTTGCCATAGGGGGGAAAAAAGAGTTTCTGTAGTCATGGTGTCTCTTCACAGCAATAGAAATCCTAGCAGACGCAGGAAATGTGTGCTGAGTATTTTCCAAGCTGCTCTCTCACATGGCTTTCATTACCGCCAAGATATTAAATGACCCAAATATATGAACTGACCATGAAGACTCTATGTACAAATCAAACATGTTAAATATATTAAAAGGATCCCAGGTCTGGTGAAGGCCACACTATCGGTAACAGTCAGCTTGCCTTCCTCCACATTCTTACTGAACAGAGTAACTGGTAAAAAGAATCAGCTAGAGATCTAGCATGGGCTTTGAGTATTATTGTTCCTGGGCTTATGAAAAATAGCAAAAGCCAATTTCTCAGTGGATGGCATTATCTTCTTAGTATGAACATTTGGGCTATTAATTTGTAGCTCTTGACTTACAATAAGGGCACACTTGTTTTTTACTTTTGTGTGGCCATTATCACTTTTCCCTCCTGATTTATTCAAACCCTACCTTGCTATGAACAGACATCATCAATATCTCTCAACCACCTGAGAGCACGTTTATGGTTCATCCATCTGTAAATCTGTCTGTTTCCTTCTGTATGTTTCTATTTTGTCTTGATGATTCTCATAAGTCTTTTCCTTCCTAAGCTCATGGGATCCTGAGTTCTAATCCTTCATGTGTTATCACTGCTTACAGGTTCTTCATCTCTCATGTCAGATGCTTCATAAACAATTTTAAAAGGCATCAGCTTTGATCTATTGAATTGAGTATTGCATAAGACGTCTCCTTGTGTATGAGACATGAGTATACAAAGCTTATCTGACATTCCCAGACAACCAAATATGCTCCTCTTCTGAACCATAGAGTCATGATTTTACCCATTTGGATCAAGATGCATAATCTCTTAAATGTTTAAATACGAAAGATTGTTCCATCTTATCTTCCAACTAAATTGGATTTTTTTTCCAGGAATATCATTTGTACACTACTATGTGTTCACCACAATACCTCACTCATAGTAGACATTCAGTAAATTGCTAGGCAGTGACTTCTTACCTATAGAAGACCTAGGCAGGAACAAGCCTCATTAAATCTCCATCTATATCCCTACTTTCTCTATAAAATACACTGACTTTGGTAGCCTTGATAGGTAACTAGTCAAGGACTTCCTGTCAGGGGCTGGACTACATAAGAAAAGCATAAAAAGATGGTAGAAAAGAAACTGAGATGAACACACAAAGAAACGGATTGTTTATTAAAGTTATAGTGGAAAGCTTCCCAAACCTAGAGAATGAACAGAGGCATTTAGGACCCCCCAATATACATGACAAAAGCAGTACTTCCCTAACACAACAGACTCCAGTAAAATTCAGAGCATCACTAGAGAATGCTTTAAAATTTAAACTCCAAAAAGCTATGAAACCTAGAAAAAAAAACGATTAGTAACAAAATTAAAGACAAAAGATACCAAAACAAACAAACAAAAAAAAAAAAACCCTAAAACAGACCTATTACAAACAAGGAAACTGAGGTTGTAATCAAAATTCTCCCCATATATAAAAGCCTGGATCAGAGTCACTGCATAATTCTATCGCACTTTTAAGGAATGTCTAATACCATCACTTCTCAATTTGTCTCACAAGATTATTGCCATAAAATTCTTCAGTGGCAGTGAGCCTGCAGCATCTGCAGGAAACAGCATCTGAGTGCTTCACTGTTAGGACTCTACTCCAGCCAGGCCATGAAGACCCCTTCCCACTTGGCGAGGACCTGTGGTGAATGTGGTGGCCTGGATGCTTATTCCCTAGATCACATGTGCTACAGGCTCTCCTTGCTTTCTCCATGCTCATAGCAAAATTTAGTGCTCTTTGTCAGTCACAGTCAAGGTCAGGATCATGCAGAATGAAAGCCCTGTGGATGACTCTATGTCTTTCTCAATACTCTTTCAAGGGGTAAAACCTTCCTTTCCTCTTTTTGTCTCTATCTGTCCTCCAGAAGTGATCATTAATCCCGGGTATTTGGAGTCATGTAATTATGTCTCTAGAGAAGCAGCTACAGTCACAAATGGAGAAGCTATGTCTGATCAACAAAGACTCAAAATGGGGATGGTTTCTGATCAACAGAGGCTTAGAAAGTAAGAAAGCTATGTCTGATCAATATAGGTTTAAAATGGTTCTTTGAAAGATTGGGTTTGCCAGGCGTGGTGGCACACACCTTTAATCCCAGCACTTGGGAGACAGAGGCAGGAGGATTTCTGAGTTCGAGGCCAGCTCGGTCTACAAAGTGAGTTCCAGGACAGCCAGGGCTATACAGAGAAATCCTGTCTTGAAAAAACAAACAAACAAACAAAAAGAACTGTCTGCAATTTTAAAAGTATTAAGACAGATGGGTGTTATGTGATAAATGGACTTATACCAACAAATGTTTAATCTGTCTCTCACCTTGCATAGCTATGTAACCATATTTTCTACCAGCTGGAGATGTGCTCATATCTCCAGGACATGCCCAGTTAGACATTTATTTTTGCCATGCTGAAATTGTGCTTTATAGTGAAAAATAAGATTAGGAGATAATTGACCCAGCAGGAGGAGGTAAAGAGGGAGGGAAACTATTGGGGGCTTTTTGTAATGATGGAGCTTTATAATGCTGAAACTATGATTTCTTTTAGTAAAATAATAATATCACTGCTCCTGTGATCAGGATTGTGACTGTATAAATAAAGATGGCTGGAGCTATTCAGGGTCACTTACTTGAAAGTTAACAGGTGCTCAGTCTCTTCACCCCTTCAGTGACAACACCCCTTCCCGGTCTCAGGACCTGAACCTTGCAACTGGAGCTGGTCTCTGGCACTTCAAATCCACTATTATCCTGATACTAAAACCAGATAAAGACAACAAAAAAGAAACTACAGAGGAATTTTCCTGATGAACGTAGATGCAACATTTCTCACTAAAATACATGCAAACAGTATTCAAGATTACACTAAGAAAATTGTGCATCACAACTAAGTGGGTTTCATCACACAGATGAAAGTTTGGTTCAATATATGCAAATCAATAAATATAATACATCATATAAATTTAAGACCAGAAATTATGTAATCTTCTCAATAAATGCCAAAGTTTAATTGACAAATTTCAATATACCTTCATGATTAAAGTTCTGGAGACATCTTGTAAATCTGAATTGGCAAACATTGCTTGTCTCTAACTATTTACTATCTGTTAAACCTAGAAAGCATATTTCTGTGAATAACTAGACTGTTATCTGACATGACCATGAGTTTGATTCGCTGATTATTAAGTTGCATATCTTAATTATACCAAAAAGTTTGTGATAGCAGTTTATAAATGGACTGGAGCTAATCAGCATTTTTAAATGAGGTGTATAGGTTCAATACCTTATACAAGAGTGGAAACATATATACCTAATATGTTGTGTACAAATATAATTTTGCATTAATATACAAAGATCTATATCAATGTAAGATTTTTGGCTAATAGTAGCTCTATAGTTTAAGAGTAGATTCAATAATCTACCCATATTCCTATTATTCCTAAATTCTGCTTATATTCCCTTATGCTTATTTTCAACCCTTCTCCTACATAAGAAAGAATGATAGAAAAACATAGAGAAATCCTTGAGTCTGACCTATTATACTATGTTTTCTTCCTAATCTAGACCATTAGCAACTCCCAGCCAAGTCCCTTGAGCAACATCGAACATCCATAATCTACTGACTGACCACAAAACTATCTGCCCCTCCTACTGGGAATGGATGTCATTTTTAAAAATTGCTTCCTGTTGATTTTGGACATGACTTTGTTGTTGTTGTCATTGTTTGTTTGTTTTATGGCAGGGGCAAAAAAAAAATTGGGAAGTGGTCAAGTATTAAAAGAACCAGCTGCAAAATTTGTTGTCCAGACTCTAAATGCTATAAAAAAAAAATGCAGGTTTACATGAAGTCCTGATTGGAACAGGCTGTCAGAATGGACCAAGTACACTAGCTGCTTGGAAATTGTCCTGGAAGCAAGCTTTGATGAAACAGCAGCTGAGGCCGTCTGTGGCTAGATCAAGCCGGATGCTGAGATAAATATGTGTCACAATCCAGCGTCCTGCAGGCTGACTGTAGTCAAGGCCACCTCCTCGATGTTCAGGCCATAAGTTCTGTAAACATGTAAACTCTGACAAGTAATATACATGTCTGCAATAACACATGCTTGGAGTGTGCAATAACATATGCTTGGAG
>NW_018392295.1:7862-9055 GCF_900095145.1 Mus pahari | reverse complement strand
ACAGACCATTTTATCATTTTTACTTGATTACTCTTGAGGGGCTATATAACAAAGGACAAGCACATTTTCAGTTCTTCAACCAAAAAACAAACAAATATAAATAAAGCTGGTCCAACACCTTACANAAAACCAAGGCTGCCTAAGTCACCTCCATAGATCTGAAACTGAGCAAGCTGTCATAACAGTTCATTGGACACCACCTGTGCAATGCTGAACTTTCAGTGCTTAGACTATTAAGACAACTGGGTAATCTTTTTCCAACTACAATAAGTGCTGAATTTACTTAAAAAGCTAGTAATTTGTAGATTTTATTAATTTATTTATATTTCACACTTTATTTTTTCGGTGTTTATTTATGAACTTCATAGTGATAGGTCTTGTCTTATATCAGAAGTGAAAACTCATAATTTCTTTTGGTCATACTGCACTCAGGAAAATTTAACGGGTTTCATGAATTTTTGCTATACTCGACTTATAAAGATTTATAAGTAGTTCTCTTGATACCACATTTTAAATTTAACTGTACTGCTACCAATGCAAAAATGGCCATCTCTAACTGGTTTCTCTGACACGTATCCATCAGCACATGGGATGCAATCAAAGCATTATATTCGTTGTCCCTGGTGAACCCCTTTCTGGGTCCCTGGAGGACGCACTTGTGTTCAGAATTAATCTGGTTGCTAAAAAATACAAAGGTAGTAGATATTTTAAAGCCTCAAAATTTTTTCAATTGTGAAATATTGAAAGTTTTCATTTGCATTTACATGGAGACATGTGTCCTATTAATAAAAGATATCAGCCCAGGGGTCTGAGCAAAGATAGCAAACAAAGCATGACAATATGGAGAGCCTAGAAAGAACTTTTGCCAAAGGACAATCATTTGACTGACTCTGGAATTGCCGAACTAAGTATAGTGACAGTTCTTTGTCATCCTGGTGATCAAGGGAAGACTAATGTCACATGGGATACTGCAGATGGGATAGTTTGCTAAGTCTGTTCCTGTTTAAAATAATTTAACACTCTAATCATCTTCCTGAAAACCTGAAATGTATTTCCTCTCAACATAATCATAATATTAAAATTAAAGATGTTTCATAAATGGTAAAAATAAAATTAAGTCAGTTCCAAGGAGAAAATTCAAAAGACATAACAGAACTGTATAAGAGTAATAGTCCAGAAACATTTTCTTGCTA
>NW_018392295.1:3976-5028 GCF_900095145.1 Mus pahari | reverse complement strand
AATCATTAAGCTAAAAAGCTTATTAAAAATAATTGTGTGAGTGTGTGTGTGTATGTGTGAGAGAGAGTTTGGTGTGTGTGTGTGTGTGTGTGTGTGTGTGTGTATGTGTGTGAGTGTGTGTGTATGTTTCATCTGTAGATCATCCGTGGATCCAGGGTAGCTCTTGGGCAGTGGCTGGTAGCAAGGGTCTGTCCAGAGCTTAACATAGGTAGTAGAGACTGCAGGCTATAGGGAAGAAGTAGATTTCAAACCAACAACAAAAGGGAAGGAAAAGCTGAGAAATCCAGAGGGGAAAGGAAACCATATGTAGAAGGTGTAAAAAAAAAAAACAGAAATCTGTGGCGGGAATTAATAAAAAATGAACTGCCAAGTTCCCAGCTCCATCAAGCTACTGTCTGCCTGCCAACTTTCCAATGGGCCAGTAGCTCCCAAATTCCCTTCTCTACCACTTCAGCCCCACACAAGGACCATCCACCATGCAGTCAGTCGCCACAACACCCAGGAACCTTGTAGAAACAAACCTCTAGAAGCTCATAATTAACAAGTCAGATATATGTATCAATAAATTCTTAATTCACAAGATATCCACACAATAATTTCAGAGCCAACTGATAATGATACAGGCTGCCCATCTAGGTCAGGCAAGTTATAGTAATATTCTATCCCTATATGATAGTCATAACTACATGTGGCTATTTAAAACCACATAGGAGAAGGATCAATACTGTGGTTGTCCCTCTAATTTGATATGCACAGAGTCAACATCTCAGTTAAAGCTTTAGCCACCCCAGAGAACACAATCTAGGAAGTCTCCCAGGGTGGGGGTCAGGGGAGGGAGGCAGAAGAGCAGCTTCCTAGTCCATGGAGTGTAAAGCTAAGTACAGGCAAGAGAGATACCAGTTCATACACACAGAAGCAATGATAGTTTGGTACTCCCATTTCTTATGTGTACAAGACAATTGTACAATATTGACCACAGCAAGACAAACCATTGAAAAGAAAAACTGTTAACAAATTCAAAGGACAGTTTTGCCCTATGCACAAGGCTGGAA
>NW_018392295.1:0-3388 GCF_900095145.1 Mus pahari | reverse complement strand
CTCTCCTCTCCCCTCCTTTCCTCTCCTCTCTTCTTCTCTCCTCTCATCTCTTCTTTTCCCTCTCTCTTTCTTTCTCTCTCATCACATCCCTCACTCTGTCTCTATGCTATCTCTTTTCTTCTTTTCCTATTTACTATACATTCATCACTTTTGTTACTTTATTGTATTATTTTTCTTTTCTGGGATTCTGTGTGTTATTCCACCTAATAGTGTGTTAAAGTTGTCTGTACAATTTTTCATTACTGGGCTTGTTTCCTGTCTATTTCACTGGTGTCCCTTTGTGTGCACTTGTTTTTTGCTCAGTTGGTTGGCTGCATTTTGGCTTTTCTCAGGGTTTCTGCTTTTGCCACACCCTCTCTACCTTCAATATTTTCACCTTAATTTACTACATTTTAAATGCTCTTATTTTATTATTTTATGTCCATTCTTACATTTAAGTCTTGTTGGGTTTGAAGCTTTTATTACTGGGATNTCTTATTATTTTCTTTTTGCATTTGTTTGATTTTTTTCTCAAAACTCTTCCTGTTTTACTTTCCCTCCTACATCTTTCTTCACACCTTCCCTTTCTTTCATTTAATTTTATTTCTCCTCTATTTATCCACTTTCTCTGCCTACTTCCTTTATCTCATCCATTTACATTTACCACACCTGCCTGAAATATTACTTTGTCCTTACACCATACTCCTTAGTAGCTTTTCTGTTATTAGTTTTGTGGTCAATGATGATAGATCGCTGGGCTGTAATCAATGTCATGCACATTTCTAGAACTTTACTGCATTTGTTTTATTGCTGTTATAACACTTTCAATTCTCCTCATTGAGTTTTACTGAGGAGTGAACATTTATCAATAGTACAGTTAATGAAAGATTTATGAAATATAACCAGAAGAGTTATTCAAACCACAACACACACACACACCCACACACACACACACTCACACAAAACCAACAAAAAATCCTTAGAGGGTCTTGGGTGGAGTTGTTTGGAATGTTGACTTCTGGGCTCAAAATATGTATTGCCCTCCTCAACTCATAGCATCTGTGATTATCTTCAAAAAGGTGAAGGAACCCCTCCCTGTCATTTAAGGGATAGAGGATCAGGCAACCCAAATTCCTCCTAAGAATTTAAATACACTTTATGTTTGCTAGGGGAAAGAGACTTATTTTTCAGTAGTTCAGTCACTGATGATGTTTCCATGCTTCTGTGAAGGAATTCTCACTTATCCAATGAANANCCCTANTANAAGCCCTAATAAAAGTCATTGTGACACANACAGACACACATANACACACANAGAAAAGACATTAAAGTAGAAAATTAGGGAGATGGACAAGAGAATATANCCAGGNGNATATGATTGGACCTGCATAAAAAGGACAAAGTGAAACATAATATATGTCATGAACATAAAAGTAACTCTATCTGTTTGACTTAACTGAAGTGAAATAAAATGGAGGTCAATCATTTAAAGCAACAGGAAAAAAGAAATTTGCTGTACAGTGACAGTGCACTCAGCACTCAGGAGGAAGAAGCAAGTAGATCTCTAAATTCCAGCCTCATTCAGAACAGTGAGGAATTCACTGAGAAACTCAAACTCGAAACTAAAAGAAAAGAACGAAAGAAGAAAACAAGGAAGGAGGGAAGATTAAATGGAAAATCTCATTCACATTGTCTTTGAGAAAAACAGCTAGGAATAAATCTATCCAAGGACATGAAATACCTTTACAATCAGTACTTGATGACACCAAATGCAGGTATGGTGGCACATCTTCAATGCAAGCACTTAGGCACATCTCTGTCAGGCATTTCTGCATAGCAAGTTTCAAAACTGGAAGAGCTGCACATTAAAACCCTGCCTCAAAAACAAAAGAATACAAAATTAAGTGAAGATATTGGAATGCTGAGAGGTCCTCCATGTTCATGAATGACAGAATCATCATTGTGAAAATTGCTATATTACTGAAAACAATGTGTAGATTCAATGCAATTCCCTCAACATTGAAGGGGCATTAATCAGAAAGTTAGAAAAAACATCTCAAAAATTAATTAACATAAAAGATTCCCAATGGGGCAGTGGTGGCACACAACTTTAATCCCAGCACTTGGGAGGCTGAGGCAGGCAGATATCTAAGTTTGAGGCCAGCCTGGTCTACAGAGTGAGTTCCAGGACAGCCAGGGCTATACAGAGAAACTCTTTAAAAGATGTCCAATAGATCTTCCTTCTGAACCCTGCGGAGACCTCTGAGGACTCCAGTGTATTCTCCAAACTGCAGGACCTCGGGATCACCTCTTTATCATGAGAACAGGCACAAAGGAACCCTGCCCAGCCAGAGGCTTGTATCATTTCCGGTGGGACCCACCCCAGCCATCTTCCTTCTGAACCCACCAGAGGTCATCAGGGTGCCTAGAGTACTCTCCACAGTGTAGGACCTCAGGATTCACCACAGGTTCACCTCAGGATCACCTCAGGATCACTGGAGGCAGAACAAAGACCCAGACACACGAGCACCTTCCTTGAGAGAGGAGAGTAGGCCTACAGGGAGGGCTCTCTCCCCAGGACTCAGAAGGTGGATCAGAGCTTCAGACTTCTGGACATATGCACTGCAAGAGGAGAGCTTGCCTGCAGACAGTGCTCTGACCACTGGGAATCAGGTGAGACCTGGACTCCCGGGAGTGCTGACAGAGCCTAACAGAATCACAGGTGGATCAAGCTCTAGCCAGAGACAGGGTTAACATTAACACCAGAGGCTTCCAGATGGTGAAAGGCAAACATAATAATCTTACTAACAGAAACCAAGAACACTGGGCATCATCAGAACCCAGTATGCCCACCACAGGGAGTCCTGGGTACCCGAACACACCCAAAAAGCAAGAAGGAGATTTAAAATCATATCATTTGATGGGGGTAGAAGATTTTAAGAAGGGCATAAATAACTCACTTAAATACAGGCATTACAGAAGAACACTGCTAAACAGGTAGAAGTCCTTAAAGTACAGACAAACACTGCTAAACAGTTAGAAGCCCTTAAACAGGAAACACAAAATCACTCAAGGAACTATAAGAGAACACTGCTAAACAGGTAGAAGTCCTTAAAGAATTACAGGAAAACACAACCAAACATGGGATAGAATTGAACAAAACGATCCAGGATCTGAAAATGGAAGTAGAAACAATAAAGAAAACCCAAAGGGAGACAAATCTGAAGATAGAAAGCCTAGGCAAGAAATAAGGAACCATAGATGTGAGCATCAGCAACAGAATACAAGAGATGGAAGAGAGAATATCAGGTGCAGAAGATTCCATAGGGAACATGGACTCACCAATCAAAGAAAATGCAAAATGAAAAAAAATCCAAACTCAAACATCCAGGAAATCCAGGACACAATG
>NW_018392294.1:5298-7552 GCF_900095145.1 Mus pahari | reverse complement strand
GAGATCTTCTGTAGATAATCTCTTCATCTGACTGATGAGGAAAATGGGATCTTGCAGAGTTAAATGCCAACCGAGTTTTCTTACTCCAATTTCAAAGCCATCTATAAGGACCATTCATTATAGTGGAGATGAAACCCTCTTGTAACTGAGTGTTACCATAATCATCACAATGCGTGCCACATTGCTCTGGGTTGGTGCTGATACAAACTGGTCTTTACTATATAGAATTATAGCACTTTCAATTATCTAAGCCCACAGACTTATCAATTGTAATGTTGTCTGTTCATGATTTTACTTTTACTTTTCAGTGTATTCATACAAAATCAAAAATCATACAAAAATCAAAAGCTAGAGTTTGCTGTACCTTGTTACAGTTGTAAGAGCTTCCTACGTCTTATCTGTACCATGTCTTTTAGATACATTGAAAAGTTATATGTTTTTTTTTTTTCTGCTTTGGACTCCATTGTAAAAAACCAGTATGCTACTGTGCTTAAATCAGTGATGAAATTAGTTGCTTATTCTCTGTCTAAAGGCAATCACATTTACCTACACTCCTCATGTTGGTGAATCTTTCTGAAAATTTGCAGCCATTCTTAGGCAAATCCTTACTACTTTTCACAAAACATCTTTGTTCTGTAGTGCAACTTGGTTGTTTTTGTCTGTTCTTTCCTATTGATCGTTGTGATCCTCATATTTGTTACTTCATAACTAACATTCATATTTGCTAGTCCACCCATGCAGTACTTTTAGAGTTGTCACAGTGGGGTTGGTACTGCTCTAAGCAGTCACATTTGTTACATGTCGTTCTATAGAGAGAACATAGGCTCTGTAGGTGTATTTAAGCCCTTATGGTTAGAGGGGTGCACTGAGAAGCTGGGAGACCTGTAAAGGGGCAAGAGGAAGCCTTCAGTGTTAGACTGATGGCAAACAAGTAAAACAACTTTCTTCCGTATCAGGAGCTTCCTATGTCATTCATAGCCACAGTAGTAAAACTTCAGTGTGAATAGGGTTGCGAATTTTTTAAACAATTGAGAATTTTTGAATCCTCCTTCCTAAATGGTGGTTTAGCTCATTACAGGCAATAGAAATACTTTGAAAATGGTACAACCATTACCTTAAATGAATTTGTGTCAAGAAAAGTTTTACGTGAATTGCCAGGATGTATCCGAAGTAGTTTTGTTTACATTTCATCTAACTCCTATATCAAAACTGCTTACATAAGGTTTAAATGATTTTACATAAGTTTTAAATTTTTATTTATTTATTTATTTATTTATTTATTTATTTATTTATTATATGTATACAGATGCTCTATCTGTATATACGCCTGCTTGCCAGAAGAGGGCATCAGATCCCAGCATAGATGTTTCATAGATGTTTATGAGCCCTGTGTGGTTGCTGGGAATTGAACTCAGGACCTCTGGAAGAACAGACAGTGCTCTTAACCACTGAGCTATCTCTCCAGCTCCTACATAACTTTTAATAACAGAGCTAACATAATCTTCAAGATCTCTGAAGAATTCTAAACGATAATATCTTAAAAGCTTGATGTCACTAGACTTCAATAATAATGTCACTAGACTTCACTAGATCATTTCCTTGTGAGAATAACCAATGATTGTGTGTGTGTGTGTGTGTGTGTGTGTGTGCATGTATGTGTGTGTTATCAGAGACACTCCTGATCATGAGTTAGGGCACAAGCTCTTGCTGCATAGCTAATACATTTTGAACCTGTGCCTGTCCAAGAAGAGGTTTCCTGCCCAGGACATAAGACCACAAGACATGAACCCTCGAAATTCAATTCCTTCCTCCGAGGAATGTGTTTTGTTTCATGAATTTGTAAAACATAATTAATTATATGTTTTCTTCACTGACTCGCCATGAGCATTGCCCATATGAATACATTTTCATAGTGCTTTATAAAATGACATTGATGTTCAGCTTCCACGTGAATGTTGGCTTTCTATTATTTATGTTGTTATTGAAAATCAGCCTTAGTCCGTGGTGATCTGATAGGATGCGTGGGATAAATTCAATATTTTTGTATCTGTTGAGGCCTGTTTTGTGATCTTATATGGTCGATTTTGAAGAAGGTGCCATGAGGTGCTGAGAAGAAGGTATATCCTTTTGTTTTAGGAAAAAAATGTTCTGTAGATATCTGTTAAATTCATTTGTTTCATATCTTCTGTTAGTTTCACTGTGTCTCTGTTTAGTTTCTGTTTCCAGATTCTGTTCTTTGATGAGAATGGGTGTT
>NW_018392294.1:0-3908 GCF_900095145.1 Mus pahari | reverse complement strand
GGATCTTTTTGCATTTTGCATTTTCTTTGATTGTTGTGTCCATGTTCCCTATGGAGTCTTCTGCACCTGAGATTCTCTCTTCCATCTCTTGTATTCTGTTGCTGATGCTCGCATCTATGGTTCCTGATTTTTCCTAGGGTTTTTATCTCCAGAGTTGTCTCCCTTTGTGTTTTCTTCATTTTTTCTACTTCCATTTTTAGATCTTGGATGGTTTTGTACAATTCCATCACCTGTTCAGTTGTGTTTTCCTGTAATTCTTTAAGGCATTTTTGTGTTTCCTTTTTAAGGTCTTCTACCTGTTTAGCATTGTTTTCCTGTAATTCCTTGANGGATTTTTGTGCTTCTTCTTTAAGGGCTTCTACCTGTTTAGCAGTGTTCTCCTGTATTTCTTTAAGTGAGTTATTAATTTCTTTCTTAAAATCCTCTACTAGCACTGTGAGGTATGATTTTAGATCCAAATCTTGTTTTTTGGTTTTGTTGGGGTATCCAGGACTCGCTGTGGTGGGCGTACTGGGTTTTGATGATGCCCAGTGGTCCTGGTTTCTGTTAGTAAGATTTTTTTCATTTGCCTTTTGTCATCTGGTAATCTGGTTGTTAGATGTTCTAGCAGTCTCTGGCTGGAACTTGTTCCTCCTATGATTCTTTAGCCTCTGTCAGCACTCCTGGGAGACCAACTCCTCCTGAGTCCCATTGGTCAGAAAGCTCTCTGCAGGCAAGCTCTCCTCTTGCAGGGAAAGTGCACAGAAGCCTGGAGCTCAGATTCACCTCCTGATTCCTGGGGTCAGAGCCCTCCCTGGAGGCCAACTCTCCTCTGGCAGGGAAGGTGCCCAGGAGTCTGGAGCTCATCTCTGTCTCCTAGCTGAGGATGAAGGCCTGAAGGGACCCTGTCTAATAAGTTCTGTTGCTTCTGCTGCCCAAGTACTCTCCTGCATAGACTGGTCTCAGTGATCCCAAGATTCTGGATGTGCTAGGGCCTGCTTTTGTCCTTTGACACTTTTGCTGCTAGCACAAGACCCTCTGGATTTTTTGGAACTGATGTTGCTTTCCACTCACCAGTGATTTTAAGGACCTGGCTGTGCTAAGGTGCCTGCAGTGTGGGGAGTCCTCTGGGGCCCTTAGGGCCCTCTGCTGAAATGCACTGAAGATGGTGCAGGGGTGGTGCCGACCAGAACTAACCCCAGCCGCTGGTCAGGCAGCTGTCCTTTGTCCCTGTGCCTGCTAGCACAAGACCCTCTGGTCTTTTTGGAACCAATGTTGTGATCCACTCACCAGTGATCTCAAGGACCCGGCTGTGCTAAGGTGCCTGCAGCGTGGAGAGTCCTCCTACGTTTTTTTTTTTTTTTTTTTATATTTGTTCATTTTATATTCTTCTCACTGCCCCTGCCAGTCACTCCCTCCCACAATCCTTACCCCATGTCCCCTCCACTTCCCCTCTGAGTGGGTGTGGCCCTCCATGGGTATCCTCCCACCCTGGCACTTCAAGTGTCTTCGAGGCTAAGTGCTTCCTCTCCCACTGAGGCCAGACAAGGCAGCCCAGCTAGAAGAACACATCCCATAGACAGGCAGCAGCTTTTGGAACAGCCTCTGTTCAAGTTGTTTGGGACCCACATGAAGATCAAGCTGCTCATCTCCTCCATATGTGCGGGGAGGCCTAGGTCCAGCCTCTGTGTGTTCTTAGACTGGCAAAACAAAAAACCTTTAACATTCATTTATGAGCACTGAAAAAAATAAGACCAGTTTTCTCCTCAGGAAATATGCAGCAAAATCCTAGTAAAGTCAGTCTTATTTTAAGTACAAGAAAGGACATGTTCATTCTGATACAAAGAGAGCCATCCTTTCCATGTAGGAGCAACATGGACAGAGGCCGAGGAGCTGGATGCATGGGACAGTCCTTCAGGCCAACCAAAGAGCAAGGAACCTCTAGGACAGGAACTCAGCTTGCATCTATTTTGATCACTGATAGTATTCTGCAAATGTCCACTAAGCACCAGGAGTGTTACATTGGGAGAAACAAATGTAAACAAGTCAAAGAATTCTGAGGCCAACTGTAGATGATAAACTATGAAGTGTGCTGGGAAATTTGATATGTGAAACTGGGCAATTCAGTCTGTGGTGAGGAAAAATGCCTGTATGGGATGACTTTGAAATGGCATGCATTGCCTTGCACAGTCCAGGCTTTAGCGTCTTTTTCTGGCATGTAAGCAGTTCCAGAATTTTCTTTTTAGCTCAGATTTTCCCCCTGGGCATTAAGTCAGGTACCATTTCTATTGGGTATAATCTAAGCATCCCCAAATATGGCATATCCCAAAGAAAAGCACATCACCCCTCTCCTCCTATCCCCTCCACATCTAGACCCTTGGACCCTCATCCTTTGCTTGAGATAGTGTCACTTACGTGTGTATCACACCTGGCATATCTAAGTGTCATTCCAATTTTTGTAGTTCCTTCTGTACCCCTTTTAACTTATAATTCATATCTCCTTACTGCATGTTGTAATCATCTCTTGATACTACCACTCGGTTTTCAGTCTAGGTAGGTCTAGATTGTCTAGGCCGTGTATATTGGAGTCAGCAAAGTTTTTCTCTAAAAGGGCAGTTTCTGGGGCTGGAGAGATGACTCAGTGGTTAAGTGTGTTTATTTGCTCTTCTTGCCCACCTGAGTCTGATTTCCAGCACTCATATCAGGTGGCTCACAACCAACTCCAGCTCCAGTGGATCCAGCATAGTCTTGTAACCTCTGTGGGCACCTGCACACACGTGTGCATTCTAGCACGTAGACACACTCACAAATTGACATAATTGAAATTTAAAAAAAAATCTTTTAAAGTCCAGTTGTTAAAGATTGCACGTTTGGTAAACTAAACAGCTTCCACTTTAACTACTAAGCTATCATCACAAAGGCAACTGTCAGCAATGTGAATGATTAAGTCTCCAATAAAAATGTCTTAAGATAGAAAAAGGAACATTTAGTCAATCCCAATCTATATGTTCATCACAATGACGTTTTACCTGTTCTCTTGGCCCTAATGTGATTACGATAGGAGGAGAGGCCAAAAAGACGCAGGGCTTTGGCTGAAGAGATGGCTCAGCAGATAAGAGCAGTTATTGCTCTCACAGAGGACCAGAGCCCACACCAAGTTACTCATAGAGGCTTCTAACTCCAGTTTCAAAGGATCCAATGCCCTCTGGCCTCTCCAGACACTTGCAAGCACGTGGTACACATAAATTCACACAGGCACACATACATACACATAAAAATAAACTTTAAGCCACTCCCACCATCTCTCTTCTGAACCCCAGAGGAGGCAGCTGAGTGCTCCGGAGAACTCTCTACACCACAGGTCCTCGGGATCACAGTGAGTGGAACACAATCAACTCCAGAGAATCCAGCAGGGGCTGTGTCAGCAGGAACAGGGACAAAGGAACACTGCCTGCCCAGAGGCAGGGTTCTGGTCCAGTTGGGGCCACTCCTGCCATCTGTCTTCTGAACCCCAGCAGAGGCAGCTGAGCACTCCGGAGGACTCTCCGCACCACAGATACTCGGGATTATGGTCCTTGGGATCATGGGTGAGTGGAACACAATCAATTCCAGAGAATCCAGCAGGGGCTTGTGCCAGCAGAAACAGGGACAAAGGAACACTGCCCACCCAGAGGCCATGTTTCCAGTCCAGTTGTGGCCACCCCTGCCATCTCTCTTCTGAACCCCAATGGAGAGAGCTGAGTGCTCAGGAGGACTCTCCACACCACAGGTCCTTGAGATCACTGGTCCTCTGGATCACGCAGGAAGAGTCAGCCTACAGGGAGGGCTCTGACCCCAGGACTCAGAAGGAGGATCAGAGCTCCAGACTTCTGGATACCTGCCTTGCAAGAGGAGAGCTTGCCTGTAGAGAGTGCTCTGACCAAGGGGAC
>NW_018392293.1:0-4231 GCF_900095145.1 Mus pahari | reverse complement strand
TGTGCTAATGTATTTATGTGAGGCTGGATTGCAATAAACAGCAACTCTACTTTATTCTTTAAAGAACTCTTTATATTCATTTTGTTGCTGTTATTTATTATTATTATTATTATTATTATTATTATTATTATTATTATCATTATTTTACTTTTAATTATGTGTGTGTGCATGAATACAGGTGTCTGAAGTCAGATTTCCTAGAGCTGTGAAATGTCATAGGTACTGGGAACTGAACTCAGAACCTCAGGATGAGAAGTGCATGCACTTAAACCACTGACCTGTTGCTGAAGCGATTTAAAGAATGAAGGTCATTGTCCTACAATCCCGATGAGGTGACTCAAAAGGGGATACTAGTAGACATTCAACTATTTAACTGATTTTTGGATCAGACCATTACTCCAGGCTTCTAGCATTCAGGACAGAGTGTCACAGTGACTCAAGTTCTAGATGTTCAGGCATCCGGGAGGGCTAAGTTTAGTTGTCTTGATACTTGTTTGAGATTAGAATCTGTTTTCTACATAGTCAGAACTTCAGCGTGGGATGGTTCATGATGTAAGGTGTGGGACACACCTGTCAGACATTGTTTTGATGTAGGCTGTGTGTGGCTGGGAGACACTCATATCTTTGTTTGGGAAAACAGTCTGTCCCAAGGTCTGCGTTTGGTTTCCTTGGTTGAGGTGCCTGTCTACTCATTCCTAAATTGACATGGGACAAGCAGATGACTCTTGTGCCACTGTGCCAGTGAGATATTTTGGGAGAGCAGCGTGTATGAGCTGAATAACTTTTCTGGCCTTGGTTTTGCTGAGCCAGGTAGGTATTCAGGTATGGAAGAGGGGGCCTGAGGTGGTCACTTGTTTCCCATGGGCAGGTGTCTCAACTTTCAGGAGGACCATACAGAAGATTTGTTAGAGACTAAGCTGAGGAAACCTGCACAGAAATGAGAGTCAAGTAGAGGGCTTTGTTCTCAGGCTATTTGAGGTATCCAGATGTCATTAGGTTCTGAGTACTGGAAAGCGCCCGTGGGTTCTGATGTAAAGGTTAACTTGTCTGAGGGTAAAGGCTGGTTTTGAGGGAAGCTTATGTTTGTGGGGATGAGAATAGGGTTGGTCCTTGCCTTTTGTGGATATGGCCAATGTGGGACACTGCAAGGGCAATTGGCAGAGCTGGAGTCTGTTACCTGCCCTGTGGGTGAAGCTGCAAATCGGTTCATTTGATCCATCATCTGCAGCAGTGACAGGAACTCTTTGTCCTCGTAGTTGAAGCGGTTCCCAAAGACAATGGAGCTAATGACATTGGAGACTGTTTTGCTCAGGTAGATGGTGGGGTCAATGGGGGCTCCTGAGTTGGGTGACATTGTTGGAAAGACATTGGGATTATGAGGGAGAAGAGTTAGCAGATGGTATGGGCATTGGAGTGAGGCACCAAACTCTCAGCCCCAGATTTCAGGGATGGTTTGGTAGGTGGTCTTCCGCACCTTCCTTCTCCACAACCCATAGGCTCTTGGTGCCGGGGATGTTCCCTTTCTTGCCCAAACACTTAAGGGTCTCTTGCTTACCACAAGTGCCCTGCAACATCTTGATCAAACAGCCTGCCTCCTCCTGGATGCGCTCCTCCACACCACGCTTGCCCACACCAAAATCTCTCAGTGTGGCTATGGAGAAGCGTCTGAGTTGTTTGGTCCGTTCCCCATTGCTGAATGCCACACCTGTAAAGATAAGAACATGAGGGTTGGAGAGAAGTAGACTGAGGCTGAGGAAGAACCAGGTCCACGCTGGAAAAGGCTTCTAAGAGAAAACAAGAGAGACAAAGATGGATAGAGATGGAAAGAACACAGAATATACAAACACAGACCCTGCATTAGACACACTCAGAATAAGAAAGTTGGAACAAGTCAGCCAGGCAAGGAAACAGAGAGTTACAAACAGAAGCAGAGAGACTCAGAAGGCAGAGAGACTAGTCCTCATTATTTTAGCTGGACCAATTCCATCATGCCTCTTGATGCTGGTTAGCTGCTCTGGGTCCCTGAAATGGCTAAATCAACCAATATCTAGCATTTTCTGAAAACAGCAAATCCCTATTAAAGCAAGGATTGCCTACAAAACGTGTTGATGTTTTGTCTTTTACTGTTTATGATAATGCTAAGTGCTGGTCTCTAAGATTCAGAGTCTGCACTTAGCCTGAGGGTCTCTGCCCCTAGTTAATTCTGATTGGTAAATAAAGATGCCAGCAGCCAATAGTTAGGGGAAGAGACATAGGTGGGGTTTAGGTTTACTGGGCTAGAGACTTTGAGGAAGGAGAATGGGACCCAGGAGCCTCTGTGGAAGGCATGGAAGAAGAACAAGCAGAAGGGAGGAAGCACTTAGAGTTCTGGGGACTCCTCAGAGGTTATATAAATGCTAGGACCCTAAGAGGTGGGTTTTGATTGTTGGCTGGTTGCTGTTGGTTGTGGTTTTTTTTAAAGCAGTCTTATGTAAAGAAACAACAGCAAGAAGAAATTAGATATCCTGACTGTGAAGATCAAACTTGCCCCAAGGAACTCATCACTCCTAATCAGCAGGAAGTAGTCTAACAATAATTTTGTTCCCTTTCGCCTCTCTTTCTTTTTCTTTCCTACCTAGTGTTAGGAGGTTAAAAGGGTCAAAGAAGAGGGTGAAGGGTGGAAGAAAGAAGGACCCACAAAGTAGCAAAAGTCTGTCTATAATCACAGATTTCAGATCGTCCTCACCATAGCCTTTGAAGAGTGTATTAAAGGTGGCCTGTTCGCCTCGTCCACTGAACTCCTCAGCTTGGTCTACCAAAGCCTCTTTGACTGCATCGTATCCGTAAAGCACCACAACCCGGCGAGGCCCAAGGTAGACGGTGAACACGGGGCCATAGTGCTCTTGGAGCTGATGTGGGGTAAATGGGGGCTGTTAGAGGACTTATTCACTTAACTGGACCAGTACATAGAGTTCAGATTATGTGATATCCTACAAACAAATGCTTGAAAAATGAACAAACAAACAAACAAGTCAACAAAAAACAAACCAAAGATTTGAAATAGCTCCACAGCCTTCTAAACCCCACTAATAAAAGACTTGGGATTATTCTGTGAATTTTCTGCCACAAAATATCTGAAATCACACAGACTTTTGTCTGTGTCCCATGTCCCATCCACCCCCTCATCCAGTGATACCTGTGTGATGGAGCTGTAGACATCTTTTCTATTCAGTTGCAGGTAATTTCCAATGAAAGGCAAAGGAGTGGGTCCTGGGGGCAACTTCCCCCTGATTTTCTGCTGCCAGACAGACACCAAGACCATGACACTCAGGTAGGCCATTATGGCTACCAGGAGCAGCCCTGAGCTCAACATGGTGGCCAGTGAGGAGTGACAGGCTGATANCCAAGNCCGAGACACTACCTTTATACTCNNAGGGACAGAAGGGGNAGAAGGTGTCCTTTGCTCCTATTTACCTAGTTGAGGCTTTTGGATTCCAATCCTATCTCCTAACATGGACCCTGTCTGTGTTGCAACACCCACAACATGAGCAAAGAAGAAGACCTCTGGGTGCTAGGCTTAATTTGAAACACTTAAAGGCTTGCTGGGTTGTGGCACTCCGTGGATATGATGCAGTCAAAGAGGCTTTGGTGGACCAACCTGAGGAGTTCAGTGGATGAGGCAAACAGGCCACTGATAATACACTCTTCAAACGCTACAATGAGAGGGATACTGTACCAGGGACCATGGCCATTATCTGGAGACTGTTCAGGTCTGGGTTCAGCAGATCAAACCCAGAACTAAAAATCTATATTTGTATGGTTGAGCACATGAAAAGAGGCCCCAGAGATGTGAATATTGTGGTCTGTGATAGAATTCAAATTCTTAGACTTTACTGGAATAATACAGGAAGCACGGCTTCAGACATTGAATGATTTTTAAAGATTTATTTATTTGTTTTTATGTATATGAGTACCCTGTCACTCTCTTCAGACACACCAGAAGAGGGCATCGAACCCCATTGCAGATGGTTGTGAGCCATCATGTGGTTGCTGGGAATTGAACTCAGGACTTCCGGAAGAGCAGTCAGTGCTCTTAATTGCTGAGCCATTTCTCCAGCCCTGGCATTGAATCTTTTTTTTTTTTTTAAGACTCCTCTATTTTATTTCTTTAAGGATTATATTGTGTTAAAATTTTATGTATTTGAATGTTTTTCTCGCATTTAAGTCTGTGTAACACATGCACACGCTCCAA
>NW_018392292.1:1762-9502 GCF_900095145.1 Mus pahari | reverse complement strand
GGAGGAGGAGGAGGAGGAGGAGGAGGAGGAGGAAGAGAGAGCTGCTAGTGATCTTGGGTTCAGGTGAATGGGGGGAGAACTCTGTGCAGCCCCCAGTTCCAGTGGTACACTGCAAAGTGTGTGTGTGTGTGTGTGTGTGTGTGTGTGTGTGTGTGTTTCCCTAACTCCTGTGGTGTGCTGCTATGGGTGCATTCCCTGTTAGTTGAACATAGTTTATTTCTGAATAAATCATGCCAAGCCAGCACATGTCACATTTTGAGAGGTCTCTATTGATAGAGGGAATAAGGGAGAAGAGAGAAATGGTAGGTCAAGGTCAGGGTCTGAAGCAAACAGGTCAAATGATAGGTTTGTGCCATTTATGATGGGGGATGTCAAGGAAGTAAAGACCTTGGAGGAATGTCTGATGACTTCTTGTATTTTTCCAATATCTAGCAGTTGGGCAATTGAGACATATTTTTTGGATGTGAATATTACTTACTGGGGACCTAGATTTGTTTTAATGATAAAGCTTACCAACAATCCTTTTTTCTGACCTGGGATTCCCTGGATCTTGTATATAGATGGTCTTGTGATGTATATAGAAGACATGAGTGGTGTGTAATCTTTACATTTGTATGTGGTTTCCAGCATAACCAATATGAGCAGCCTCCATACACACCTGTTTATTTTCTTCATTTTTATTAGACATTTTTATTTACATTTCAAATTTTATCCCCTTTACAACTCCCCTACCCATGAAAACCGCCAATCCCATCCCCCCCACCTCCTGCTTCTATGAGAGAGTTTCCCCAGAAACCTACCCACTCACTCCCATCTCACTGCCCTGGCATTGCCCTACATTAGAGCATAGAACCTTAACATGAACGAGGACTTCTCCTCCCACTGATGCCTAGCAAGACTATCCTCTACTACCTATGCAGCTGGAGCCATGGGTTCCTCTATGTGCACTCTTTGGTTGGTGATTTAGTCTCTGAGACCTCAGGGAAGGGGGTCTGATTGGTTGATAGTGTTGTTTGTCCTTTGGGGTTGTAAACCCCTTCAACTCCTTCAGTCTTCTCTCTGACTCCTCTATAGGGAGCCCTGTGCTCAGTTCAATAGTTGGCTGTCAGCATCTACTTCTGTATTTATCAGGCTCTGGCAGAGCCTCTCAGGAGACAGGTATATCAGGTTCCTGTAAGTGAGCACTTTTTGGCATCCACAATAATGTGTGGGTTTGGTGTCTGAATAAGGAATAGTTCCCCAAGTGGGGCAATCTCTGGATGGCCTTTCCTTCAGTATCTACTACACATTTTATCTCAATATTTTCTCCCATGAGTATTTTGTTCCCTCTTCTAAGAAGGTCTTAGAAAGGAAATCTGGGCTCTTTCCAGCATCTGGATATTATGAATAAGGCTGCTATGATCACAGTGAAGCATATGTCCTTATTGTGTGTTGGAATATCATTTGGGTATATGCCCAGGAATGGTAGAGCTGGGTCATTAGGCAATACTATGTCCAACTTTCTGAGGAACTGCTAGACTCATTTCCAGAGTGATTGTAACAGCTTGCAATCTCACCAACAATGGGACAGTACTTCACTTACTCCACATCCTAAACAGCATCTGCAATCATGTTTGATTTTAATCTTAGCCATTCAGATTGATGTAAAGTCAGTTCTCATAGCTGTTTTGATTTGCATTTCCCTGTTGAATAAGGATGATGAACATTTCATTGGTACTTCTCGGCCATTTGATATTCCTCAGTTGAGAATTCTTTGTTTAGCTCTGTACCCCATTTTTAATAGAGTTATTTGATTCTCTGGAGTCTTAACTTCTTGAGTTCCTTGTATATATTAGATATTAGCTCTCTATCAGATGAAGAATTGGTAAAGGTCTTTTCCCAATCTGTTGGTTTCCATTTTGTCCTATTGACAGTGTCCTTTGCCGCACAGAAGCTTTGCAATGATATTAGGTCAATTTCTCCATTGTTGGTCTTAGGGCATAAGCCATTGGTGTGCTGTTCAGGAAAATTTCCCCTGTGCCCATGTATTTGAGGTTTTTCCCCAATTTCTCTTCTGTTAGATTCAGTGTATCTGGTTTTNTGTGGTGGTCCTTGATCAGATTGGACTTGAGCTCTTTAAAAGAAGATAAGAATTGATCAATTTACATTTTACTAAATGATAAATGCCAATTGAGCCAGCACCATTTGTTGAAAATGCTGCTTCTTTCCATACTGCATAGATTCTTTGTCAAAGATCAAGTGACCATAGGTGTGATGGTTCATTTTTGGGATTTCAATTATATTCCATTCATCTATCTTCCTGTCTGTGTACCAAAAAGTTACAGTTTTTATCAGTACTGTTCTATAATGCAGATTGAGTGCAGGTATGGTGATTTCCCCAGAAGTTCTATTATTTTTGAGCATAGATCTTGCTATCCTTTTTTTGTTGTTGTTATTCCAGATAAATTTGCAAATTGCTCTTTCTAACTCTATGAAGAATTGATTCAGAATTGTGATGGGGATTCCATTAATCTGTACATTACTTTTGGCATAATGGCAATTTTTACTATATTAATCCTGATAAACCATGAACATGGGAAATCTTTTCATCCTTTGAGATCATTGTCGATTTCTTTCTTCAGAGACTTGAAGTTCTTGACGTTCAGATCTTTCACTTGCTTGTTTAGAGTCACACCAAGGTATCTTATACTATTTGTGACTTTTGAAAAGAGTGTTGTTTCCCTAACTTCTTTCCCAGCCTGTTTATCCTTTGAGTAGAGGNAGGCTACTGATTTTTTTTTTGAGTTATTCTTGTTTTCAGCCACACTGTTCAAGTTGTTTATCAGATTTAGGAGTTCTCTGGTGGAATTTTTGGGATCACTTATGAATACTATCATATCATCTGCAAATAGTGATTTTTTGACTTATTCCTTTCCAATTTGTGTCCATTTGACCTTGTTTTATGATCTAATTGCTCTGACTAGGACTTCAAGTATTATATTGACTAGATAGGTTGAGAGTGGGCAACCATGTCTAGTCAATGGTTTTAGAAGGATTGCTTTAAATTTGTCTCAAAGAAAGATAAACCCTCAGTAAGACTAACCAGAAGGCACAGAGAGAGTATACAAATTAATAAAATCAGAAATGAAAAGGAGACATAACAACAGAAACTGGAGAAATTTAAAAATGAATCAGATCCTAATGCAAAAGATTATACTCAACAAAAATGGAAAGTCTGAATAATATGGACAATAGACATACCAAATAGAGGAGCTGAAATACCCAAGGAGCTGAAGGGTTCTGCAACCCTATAGGTTGAACAATAATATGAACTAACCAGTTCCCCCAGATCTCATGTCTCTAGCTGTATATGTATGAGAAGATGGCCTAGTCAGCCATCATTGGGAAGAGAGGCCCCGTGGTCTTGCAAACTTTATATGCTCCAGTACAGGGGAACACCAGGGCCAAGAAGTAGGAGTGGGTGGGTAGAGGAGCCAGGGAGGGAGGGTATAGGGGACTTTGGGGATAGCATTTGAAATGTTAATGAAGTAAATACATAATTAAAAAATTGGAAAAAAAAGACATACCAAAGTTAAATCAGTTAAAGTTAAATACAAAAAACATCTACACAGTCCCATAACCCTTAAAGATACAGAAGCATTCAATTAAATTCTCCCAACCCAAAAAAGCTCAGGACCGAATGGTTTTAGTGCAGAATACTCTCAGACCTTCAAAGAAGACCTAATACCAATACACCTGAAACTATTCCACATAATAGAACAAGAAGGAACACTATGCAACTCTGATACCAAAAACACATAGAAACCCAACAGAGAACTTCAGATCAATTGCCCTTATAAATATCAATGAAAAAACACCACACAGAAACTCAACAAAGAAAGAGAACTTCAGATCAATTTCCCTTATAAATATCAATGCAAAAGTACTCAATAAATTTCTTGCAAACTGAATCCAAGAACATGTCAAGTCATTCATCATGATCAAGTAGGCTTAATCCCAGGGATGCAGAAATGGTTCAATATATGGAAATGCATCATCGTAATGCACTATATAAACTAAATCAAGGAATAAAAACAAATGAACATCTCATTAGATGCTGAGAAAGCATTTGACAAAATTCACCATGCCTTCATTTTAAAAGTCGTGGAAAGATCAAGAATTCAAGGACAAAACCTAAACAGATTAAGATCAATATACAGCAAACCAGAGGCTAACATCAAATGAAATGTTGAGAAAAATATATTTTCTATATAGAAACCTTCTTCATATACTGAAATTGCACATATCTCGTGACTCTAGTCTGCTGTGCAAGGTAAACCCCAGTGAAGTACTTTAGAGCATTGGAAGTCTTAATGCAGCTTGGAAGAGATATCCAAGATAAATAAAGAAGTCAGTAGACTTATTTTTGCAGCCTTAGTCTCCAGACATACTATACCATGCTAAAAGTCGGGCTCTAAATCACCCCATTCTTTAAGGGAAAACTATGTCCTGATGAAAGGACAACAGTAGTGGCGAGGACCTTGTAGGTTGCAGCCTCTAGTAGCACAGAGGGAGTGGGTTCCCAATATGCATAGGGATAGAAACATGCTGGGAGAATTGTATACCCCAGTCAGACTTTGAGGAAGAAAGAATGCTTGAAGTATCTTAATTGATAGTTTTTATAGCAACCTGACAGATACCAGCTCCACTGACTGAACTAATAGAGAAAGGCTACCTCTAGCCAGTATGACAATTTTAGACTCAAATATTATGGAATACTGATTACTGAATAGCAAACATAATAGAAAACTTACCAATTTCCCTCAAGACATTTCTATCTTTGAATTAGGCACTTGTGACCTGGGCAAAATAAACTGAATAATCAAGAGAAGTGTGGGATCATCATTCTGAAATGTATTAATCTAAGGTCATAGGTTGTCTGTTTCTAAGAACAGTAAGCAAAATTCTGGTATGTGTCAAAGATTTAACACATGACATCATCACACTGAACAACCTCCTTACTAATGTTCTCCAAGGCCTCTCCACTACCTTACACAGATGAAAGGATCTCCTGTCTTTGTCTCCTGAGTTTATTCCAACATCTCTCCCTGTTGCAAATTCTCCACCATGGATGCAATAAGCTCATCAATTCTTCCTTTGCCCTTTTGCAGTTTAGGATGAAATTTTCTTGTAAAATGCACGATTTTACTCTCTTTAACCTGATCGATTCTACTGGAGATAATTCCAGTTGTATATTGATAAGAGTTAATGCATGTATGTACATATTGTGAAATGATGACCTTGGGGACTTAGCATATCTGTCACCTCAGATATTTATCATGATGTTATGTTGAAACATTAAAACTCTACTGTAATAGGTGTTTTGAAATACATAATCCATTATTATTTAACCATGTTATTGTGGAATAGTAGACCAGAACTCATTGCTCCTACCTAAATGTAAATTTACCCGTTAGTAACCTCCTCTCAGCAACCCTTGAACTTGCCACTCTCTAGAAGCAAGTATTCTATTCTCACCTGCCATTCCATTGCTTTATATCTTGGATATGTAAGACCATGTTGTCCTGCACTTTGTGTGTCTGAATATTACACAGAAAATGTCCACAAGTACCATCTCAGTTATTGAAAATTCCATCTTTTTTATGGTTAAATAGTGTTCCTCTATGTACACTCACACACACACACACACACACACACACACACTCAAACACACAAAAACAAACACAATAACACAAAATTATTCTCCACATTCTCTTTACCCACTTATCTAATAAGGGATATCTCTGGGCAATATTGTACAATATACAGAGCTATAATACACAAAGATATCTCTCCAAAATAAAGAGGTTATTTCTATTTCAAAGTTTGGTTTTCTGAAATCTTTGTACAACCTGAAACAGGATTTTAGCAATGAAAAGAACATATTTTTCTGCATTTTACCAACTTTCCTTGGTCACTCAAATTCCACAGATCATTTTAGAAACTTGCAGGTAAGAGGAAAAGATTCTCCAGTCTAATGTTGCCCAGATGTTCACCTTCCCATCTTCTTAATACTTGGACCTCTAGGGTGGCAGTGACCCTCTCCTAACTCTCTTCAACTCTCTAGCCAATGACCACATGCCCACATACTTGCAATTGCCTAGATTCTCCCTGGTTTGGGTGTTAAACTAAAGCTCCTGGTTTGTAACTCAACCTCTTTCATGCTCCCTGATGTGGATGACCCTAGTTCTTTGATAGTTTCCTTGAATAATGTTATGCTTTAGAGTCAGCTGGGAACTCTGATGCACATGGTATACACAGAACACATGTACCCAGCTCTTTCATGTCAGATAGTCTGTGTTAGGAATGATCACACTTGCCATGTGTGTAAATAAGAATCTTCCTAAGTTAAACTAATTGTATTCAAGGTTCATGAACCACATCTACCTTACCATTTTCACATAAATTCTTGAAAACCATAGAAGGAATTATGACTGTAAAAATAGGTTGGTGGGGTCGCCTTGGGCACGGAGTCAGCAGACACCCCAATGGCCCCCAGAGGACTCTCCACACAATCTTAGGATCACTGGTGAGTGGAACACAACTTTGATTCCATTCCAATTGTGCAGGGCCTGAGAGCATTGGGGAAGCAGAGAACTGGCCTGAGCAGGGACACTAGTCCCTTCTGATTGGCGCCACCACTGGGTCACCTCGGGTGTGGATTCTGTGTACACCCCCACAGCCCCAAGAGGACTCTCCATGTGCTCTTAGAATCGCTGAACCAGATACATAAAGAACAGACATGCAGAGGATGGGCTCTGGACTGCTCAGGGCCACCCCTGCCATCTCTCTTCTGAACCCCAGTGGAGGCTGCTGAGCCATCCGAGGACTCTCCAAGCAGCAGGACCTTTGGATCATGGGTGAGTGGAACACAAGATCAACTTCTGAGAATCTTGGAAGGGTTTGTGCCAGCAGGAACAGTGACAAAGTAACCCTGCCCACACAGAGGCTAGACTCCAGTCCAGTTGGGGCCACCCCTGCCATCTCTCTTCTGAACCATGGTAGAGGCCACTGAGCTCTGGAGAACTCTCCATTCTGCAGGTCCTCCGGCTCACCTCCGGGATCTGGGGACCTCAGGATCACCTCGGGATAGTGAGAGGCAGAGCAGAGACCCTGATCCCTGGGCACCTTCCTTGCTAGAGGAGAGTCAGCTTGCAGTGAGGGCTCTGATCACAGGACTCAGAAGGTGGATCAGAGCTCCAGAGTTCTGGACACCTGCCCTGAAGAGGAGAGCTTGCCTGCAGAGAGTGCTCTGACTACTGCAACTCAGGTGGGAGTTGGATTCCCAGGAGAGCTGACAGAGGCTAAAAGAATCACAGGAGGATCAAACTCCAGCCATTGACAGCTTGAAGATTAACACCAGAGATTTACAGATGGCAAAAGGCAAACGTAAGAATCTTACTAACAGAAACCAAGAACACTGGGCATCATCAGAACCCAGTAAGCCCTTCACAGCGAGTTCTGTATACCCCAACACGCCCAAAAAGCAAAGTGTGGATTCGAAATCATATCTCATGATGGTGGTAGAATATTTGAAGAAGGGCATTATTAACTCACTTAAAGAAATATAGGAGAACACTGTTAAACAGGTAGAAGCCCTAAAATGGAAAGCACAAAAATCCCTCAAGGAATTTCAGGTGAACACTGCTAAACAGGTTGAATCCCTTAAAGAACTACAGGAAAACACTGCTACACAGGTAG
>NW_018392292.1:0-1757 GCF_900095145.1 Mus pahari | reverse complement strand
CNNNNAGANGAAANACAAAAATNCNTTAAAGAATTACAGGAAAACACAACCAAACAGTGGATGGAATTGAACAAAACAATTCAGGATCTGAAAATGGAAGTAGAGACAATAAAGAAAACCCAAAGGGAGACAACTCNGGAGATAGAAANCCTAGGAAAGAAATCAGGAACCATAGATGTGAGCATCAGCAACAGAATACAAGAGATGGAAGAGAGAATCTCAGGTACAGAAGATTCCATAGGCAACATGGACACAACAATCAAAGAAAATGCAAAATGCAAAAAGAGCCTAACTCAAAGCATCCAGAAAATCCAGGACACAATAAGAAGACCAAACCTACGGAAAATAGAAGTAGATGAGAATGAAGATTTTCATCTTAACGATACAGCAAATATCTTCAATAACATTATAGAAGAAAACATTTGGAGCCTAAATACAGAGATGCCCATGAACATAAAGAAGCCTAAAGCACTCCAGGTAGACTGGACCAGAAAAGAAATTCCTCCTGACACATAATAATCAGAACAACAAATGCACTAAATAAAGATAGAATATTAAAAGCAGTAAGGGAAAAGGGTCAAGTAACATATAAGTGCAGGCCTATTAGAATTAAACCAGACTTCTCANCAGAGACTATGAAAGCCAGAAGATCCTGGACAGATGTTATGCAGACCCTAAGAGAACACAAATGCCAGCCCAGGCTACTATACCCATCAAAATGCTCAATTATCATAGATGGAGAAAACAAACAATTCCATGATAAAACCAATTTCAAACAATATCTATCCATGAATCCAGCCATTCAAAGGATAATAAAGGAAAAACACCAAAACAAGGACGGAAATTATACCCTAGAAAAAGCAAGAAAGTAATCCTTCAACAAACCTAAAAGAAGACAGTCACAAGAACAAAATTGGAACTTTCACAACAAAAATTACTGGAAGCAATTACTTTTCTTTAATTTCTGTTAACATCAATGGACTCAATCCCAATAAAAAGACATAGACTAATAGACTGGCTACACAAACAAGACCCAACATTTTGCTGCTTATAGGAAACAGACCTCAGGGAAAAAGTCAGACACTACCTCAGAGTGAAAGGCTGGAAAACAATTATCCAAGCAAATGGTCTAAAGAAACAAGCTGGAATAGCCATTCTAATATCAAATAAAATTGACTTCCAACCCAAAGTTATCAAAAAAGACAAGGATGGGAACTTCATACTCANCAAAGGTAAAATCTACCAAGACGAACTCTCAATTCTGAATATTTATGCTCCAAATACAAGAGTAGCCACATTCATTAAAGAAAGTTTAGTAAAGTTCAAAGCACGCATTGCACCTTACACAATAATAGTGGGAGACTTCAATACCCCACTCTCACAGATCCTGGAAACAGAAACTAAACAGAGACACATGGACACTAACAGAAGTTATGAATCAAATGGATTCAATAGATATCTACAGAACATTTTATCCTAAAACAAAAGGATATACCTTCTTCTCAGTACCCTATGGTACTTCCTCCAAAACTGACCATATAATCATTGACAAAACAGGCCTTGACCGATACAAAATTATTGAAATTATCCTATGCATCCTATCAGATCACACCATGGACTAAGACTGATCTTCAATAACAGCATAAATAATAGAGAAACAACTCTCACTTGGAACTCAACAACACTCTACTCAATGATTCCTTGGTCAAGGATGAAATAAAGAAAGAAATTAAAGACTTTTTAGAGTTTAATGAAAA
>NW_018392291.1:4597-5397 GCF_900095145.1 Mus pahari | reverse complement strand
GTAGGAAACATAAGGACTTTTATGTACCCAGGAGCAGTAGGCATGCACAGATGGAATACACACTGGGGAGAGTGTGGCCTGATATGTGTGCAGACACATTTCTTTATGGTTGAGTTACAGATGCTGCATGGATGCCCTGGTTTNTGGGCTTGAAGAGATACTTGCTATTCCCGGGTATGTTTTCAAACTGAAATTAGAATTATGTGGGGCTGAGAATGCCCCACTTGAGGGAAGCAGAAGCANGTGCAGGCCTGAGAAGGGTAGAAAGCATGTACTAGATAGGTGTGCGTCAGGCAACCGTGGTTTCCAAGGGTACCCTGTGAGGGGTGGGTGTGCTCTCATGTGCTGTAGGTATAGTACCTGGATGGTGGAGAGTCATGGTTGGACTTGATGGGGGTTNATTTAGCCTGGCTGGAAAGCATGCGCAAGGAAGGTCCAGCGGAAGGCAGCCTAAAAGTAACTGAGGCATTCATGTTTTCTTCTATGTCCTCAGGAGATAGCCATGTGACAAACCCCGGGACTCCAAGGGTGCTGGATCAGAGGAAACCAACTCCAGGAGATGACACAGCCTCCTGGGACAAAGTGTCACTGTAGTCTGTGATCCCTAAGTTGAACTCCATACCTCTTACAGTACACATGTGCTATTGCATCATACAGAAGGTGTGCCCTGAGACATTCCTAGACTGCTTTATGTAGAAAGCTACTTTAGTCATCTTGAACTCAGACATGAAGTCAGTAAGACATGGGTGGGAATACAACAGAAGGGACACTGCACTTTTGAGGAGTGAATTGGGAGCTAG
>NW_018392291.1:0-1785 GCF_900095145.1 Mus pahari | reverse complement strand
CTCCTTGCCTTAGTCTCCTGGGATTAAAGGCCTGAACTACCTTGCCTGGGCCTAAGCTTTTCATGGCCACTGTGCCTCAAGATCTCCATGCCAGGATCCAGGTCAGAAACTTGTATCTTGTAGCCTCAAGATCTGGATCACAGGTGAGCCCTCCAATTCTGCATTGTAGTTCACTCCAGGTAAAGTCAAGTTGACAGTCAGGAATAGCCATTACACTTGCTTTGCCTACAGGCACGTGGACGGTCTCTCTTTCTTGACAGTAGATTATGAAGGGGTCAAAAGTGTGTTGCTCACTTATCTGCTCTGAGGCTGCTGACCCCTGGGAAGAAAGCGCCTCCATATGCTAGCATGGCTGCCACAAGATAGTCAAACCCACACTTCCTGTGTAGCTCTACTTATTGTAAGCTTCATAGGCTGCGACCATTGGGGCCCTTACCTCTTACCTAGTCTGGGCTAAATGGAGCTCCCTTCCCTTCTGATTCAGAGCAACAGTCCACAAAGTTTTCTTCAGTCCTTACCCCAACACTTATTTGAGAGAAAGCTCACTGAATTGTTGGTGGGAACAGTAAAAACAGGCCTCTTGTTGACGGTATTGAAACAAAAATGCCACGGTAACATTATTCAGGTTCTCTCCCTCTGCCCTTCTTTGATGGGAAAAAACTCACATCTTTCCAATAGATCCCAAGCTGGCTTACTTCAGTATTGGCCTCTTCTGGCCAGAGGTGGTCCTCGGAGCTTCACTGTGTACATACTGTCTGGGTGGTCACAGGCCACACAGGTTCATCATTTCTACTTCAACACAAGAACAGGGCATGGGGAATCCATCCCACAAACAGCCACCAAAACGAGATACTCTTGTGGATGCCTACAAGAACTTTCCGATAAGAGTCCAATATTGCTGTCCCCTGAGAGGTTCTGCCAGTGCCTGACAAATATAGAAGTGGAGGCTCACAGCCATCCATTGGACTGAGCACAGGATCCCCAATGAAGGAGCTGTGGAAAGTATCCAAGGAGCTGAAGGGGTTTGCCACCCCATAGGAGGAACAATAATATGAAATAACCAGTATCTCCAGAGCTCCCTGGCACTAAACCACCAACGGAAGAAAACATGGTGGGACTCATGGCTTTAGCTGCATATGTAGCAGAGGATGGCCTAGTCAGTCATCAATGGGAGGAGAGGCCCTTGGTCCTGTGAAGGTTCTATGTCCCAATATAGGGGAATGCCAGGGCTAGGAAGTGTGAGTGGGTAGGTTGATGAGCAGAGGGATGGGGGAGAGGATAGAGGATTTTCAGAGCGGAAACTAGGAAAGAGGATAATGCTTGAAATGTAAATAAAGGAACTAATAATAAAAAAAGAACATGAAGGAGAGCCATCTTTGCTCCAGTGCACTGCCAGGGAGAGGGTGGCCTGGGGAAGTGACACAGCTTCTGGGAAAGATACCGTTTCGGGTTCCAGTCATCCTTCACCTTTCCCACCTGAGGAGGGGTGTCTGCCCGGGAGCAGTCTCCGGGCCTGAACCGGTAGGAGTGCCAGCTTTGCTCCGGTGCACTGCCAGGGCGAGGGTGGCCTGCAGAAGTGACACAGCTTCTGGGAAAGATCCCTTTTCTGGCTACAGTCACCGGGCACATTTCCTGCCCAAGGAGGGGTGTCTGCCCAGGAGGATTCTCAAGGCCTGAGCTGGCAGGAGAGCCATCTTTGCTCCAGTTCGCTTAGGCTCCAGTCTGCACTAGCAAGAGTGTAGACCTCAGAAGCTACACTGTTTTGGGACAGACAGAAGCAACCTA
>NW_018392290.1:8206-9807 GCF_900095145.1 Mus pahari | reverse complement strand
TCTGGTGAGAAATCTCATGTAATTCTAATAGGCCTGCCTTTATATGTTACTTGACCTTTTCCCTTACTGCTTTTAATATTCTATCTTTATTTGGTGCATTTGTTGTTCTGATTATTATGTGTTGAGAGGAATTTCTTTTCTGGTCCAGTCTATTTGGAGTTCTGTAGGCTTCTTTTATGTTCATGGGCATCTCTTTCTTTAGGTTAGGGATGTTTTCTTCTATAATTTTGTTGAAGATATTTGTTGGTCCTTTTAGTTGAAAATCTTCATTCTCATCTACTCCTATTATACATAGGTTTGGTCTTCTCATTGTGTCCTGTATTTCCTGGATGTTTTGAGTTAGGATCTTTTTGCATTTTGCATTTTCTTTGATTGTTGTACCCGTGTTCTCTATGGAATCTTCTGCATGTAAGATTCTCTCTTCCATCTCTTGTATTCTATTGCTGATGCTCACATCTATGTTTCCTTATCTCTTTCCTAGGGTTTCTATATCCAGAGTTGTCTCCCTTTGGGTTTTCTTTATTGTTTCTACTTCCCTTTTTTTTGATCTTGGATGGTTTTGTTCAATTCCATCACCTATTTGGTTGTGTTTTCCTGTAATTCTTTAAGGGATTTTTGTGCTTCCTCTTTAAGGCCTGCTACCTGTTTAGCTGTGTTCTCCTATATTTCTTTAAGTGAGTTATTAATTTCCTTCTTAAAATTTCTCTACCAGCATCATGAGATATGATTTTAAATCCAAATCTTGCTTTTCTGGTGTGTTGGGGCATCCAGGACTCACTGAGGTGGGAGTGCTGGGTTCTGATGATAGTGAGCGGTCTTGGTTTCTGTTAGTAAGATTCTTACATTTGCCTTTTGCCATCTGGTAATCTCTGGNGTTAGTTGTTATAGCTGTCTCTGGCTGGAGCTTGTTCCTCCTGTGATTCTGTTAGCCTCTGTCAGCAGTCCTGGGAGTCCAACTCTCTCCTGAGTCTCAGTGGTCAGAGTACTCTCTGCAGGCTACCTCTCCTCTGACGGGAAGGAGCACAGATGTCTGGAGCTCATATCTGCTTCCTGGCTGAAGATGAAGGCCTAAAAAGGGGCCTGTCCAGGAAGCTATGTTGCTTCTGCAGTCCACAGGTTCTCCTGCGCAGACTGGTCTCTAAGGGATACAAGGTCTCCAAGACTTTTAACATGAAGGGGTGTTGTATTTTGTCAATTTGCAGCATCTAATGAGATGACCACATGATTTTTTTTCTTTTAACTTGTTTGTATAGTGGATTACATTTCCATATATTGAACCATCCCTGCCTCCCTGGGATGAAGCCTACTTGATCATGGTGAATGATCATTTTGATGTGGTTTTGGATTCAGTTTTTGAGAATTTTATTGAGTATTTTTGCATCAATATTCTTACGATGAATTGGTCTGAAGTTCGCTTTCTTTGTTGGGTCTTTGTGTGGCTGCCGTTTCACAATAACTGTGGCTTCATAGGACAAATTAGGTAGTGTTCCTTCTGTTTCTATTTTGTAGAATATTTTGGAAAGTATTGGTATTAAGTTTTCTTTGAAAGTCTGATAGAGCCAGGTGTGGTGGCACACGCCTTTAATCCCAGCACTCGGGAG
>NW_018392290.1:0-7414 GCF_900095145.1 Mus pahari | reverse complement strand
GGGGAAGCAAGCCAGTAAAGAACATCCCTCCATGGCCTCTGCATCAGCTCCTGCTTTCTGACCTGTTTGAGTTCCAGTCCTTCATCCTTGGGTGATCTACAGCAGTATGGAAATGTAAGCGGAATAAACCCTTTCCTCCCCAACTTGTTTCTTGGTCATTATGTTTGTGCAGGAATAGAAACCCTGACTAAGACACACACTAAGTTGTGTTTCTTGTATGCAGCAAAATGCTGGGTCCTGTTTATATATCCAGTCCGTTAGTCTATGCCATTTTATAGGGGAACTGAGTCCATTGATGTTAAGAGATATTAAGGAATAATGATTGTTGCTTCCTGTTATTTTTGATGTTATTTTATGTTTGTGTGACTATCTTCTATTGGGTTTGTTGAAAGAAGATTACTTTCTTGTTTTTTTCTAGGTTGTAGTTTCCCTCCTTGTGTTGGAGTTTTCCCTTTATTATCCTTTGTAGGGCTGGATTTATGGAAAGATATTTTGTAAATTTGTTTTATCATGGAATATCTTGCTTTCTCCATCTATGGTAATTGAAAGTTTTGCTGGGTATAGTAGCCCAGACTGGCATTTTTGTTCTGCTAGGGTCTGTATGACATCTGCCCAAGATCTTCTGGCTTTTAGAGTCTCTGTTGAGAAGTCTGGTGTAATTCTGATAGGTCTGTCTTTATATGTTACTTGATGGTTTTCCCTTACTGATTTTAATATTCTTTCTTTATTTTGTACATTTGGTGTTTTGGTTATTAATAAGAGAGGAGAAATTTCTTTTCTGGTCCAATCTATTTGGTGTTCTGTGGGCTTCTTGTATGTTCATGGGCATCTCTTTCTTATGTTAGGGAAATTTTCTTCTATAATTTTGTTGACGTTTGCTGGACCTTTGAGTTGGGAATCTTCACTCTCTTCTATACCTATTATCCTTAGGTTTGGTCTTCTCATTGTGTCCTGGATTTCCTGTATATTTGGGGTTAAGATATTTTTGCATTTTGCATTTTCTTTGACTGTTGTGTCAATGTTTTCTTTTCATTGAAGACTTATTTACTATTATATGTAAGTTCACTGTAGCTGTCTTCAGATAAACCAGAAGAGGGTGTCAGATCTCATTACGTATGGTTGTGAGCCACCATGTGGCTGCTGGGATTTGAACTCAAGACCTTCAGAAGAACAGTCAGTGCTCTTAACTGCTGAGCCATCTCTCTAGCCTGTGTCAGTGTTTTCTATGGTATCTCCTGCCTCTGAGATTCTCTCGTCTCTCTCCTGTATTCTATTGGTGGTACTTGCATCTATGACTCCTGATCTCTTTCCTAGGTTTTCCATCTCCAGGTTGTCTCCCTTTGTGATTTCTTTATCGTTTCTATTTCCATTTTTAGATCCTGGAAGGTTTTGTTCAATTCCTTCGCCTGTTTGATTGTGGTTTCCTGTCATTCTTTAAGGGATTTATGCTTTTTCTCCTTAAGAGCTTCTACCTGTTTACCTCTGTTCTACTGTATTTCCTTAAGGGAGTTATTTATGTCCTTCTTAAATTACTCTATCATCATTATGAGATGGGATTTTATCTCAGAATCTTGCTTTTCAGGTGTGTTGGGGAACCCATGGCTTGCTGTGGTGGAAGAACTGGGTTCTGATGATCCCAAGTAGCATTGGTTTCTGATGCTTGCCTCTTGCTATCTGGTTATCTCTGGTGTTAGCTGGCCTTGTTGTCTCTGACTGGAGCCTGTCCCTACTGTGATCCTGTGAGCCTTGGTGCCTATGAACTCCTAGAGCTGTCTCTGGGTGTGATTGGGGTGGGGAGGGCTGTAGCATGGTGTCAACTCCTGGACACAGATGGAAACTTGAAGGATTGTATTGTGTTCCAGGCTGGGAGGTGGTTTCTGTATCCCCCGGGCCCTAGGCAGATCCCAGTTAGGCCAAGTATTGGGGTGGTGGTTGTGGCCTCACCTGTGAGCGGAGATGTGTCAGAACTCCTCGGGGTCAAGCTGTCTCTTGATGTGATTGGGGTGTGGAGGGCTATAGCACAGGCCAGGCGCTGAAGCAAACCAGAAGGTGGGGGACCACATTTTTAAACACCTGAGCCTGAGCTGGACAATCTCATTCAAACCCCCACACAACTTAAATCAGTAACCCTCTGAGAAAAGATTATGTTACCAAAGGTCCCATCCTTTGACTTCTCACTGCTTCTTTTTTAGGATGTGAATGAGGAAATCTTGAGTGTCAGTGCCCAAGTATGTAATATGCTTGCCACTGATCTTGAGTGGAGCCATGGCTACATTGTTGTTACATCCCCTGAAGCACTGAAGTTCCTGTAAGTATCCTTCTATTTCATGGTAACACTTTCACAGTATTGAAGTTTCTTGACTAACTATTTTGAGATCTTCCCATATCAATGAAAAAAAGTTATTCTTAACATGTCCCAGTAAGAAGATTTATGAGACTTAATTTGTTTCCTTTTTGTTCTTTGTTATGTAAATGTGTGTTCATTTGTTTATGTGTGTGTGTGTGTGTGTGTGTGTGTGAACATGCTCATCTCTGTGTGTACACATGTGTGAGCATTAGTGTGGAGGTCAGGGGTCAATGTTGGGTGTCTTCCTCAATTACTCTCTACCTTACATTTTTAGAAAAAAAATATTTTTTTATTATTTGTGTATAGAGGCATGGGCACATGTGAGTGCAGTGCTCACAGAGACCAGAGGAGGACATCATATCACCTCAACCTGGAGTAATAGGTGATTGTCAGATATCCATTGTAGATGCTATGAACTGAACTTGAGTCCTCTCCAAGAGAAGCAAACACTCTTGACACCTGAACCATCTCTCCAGCTCTCTATTTTACTGAGAAACAGAGAGAGGTGGGGGAGAAGAAAGAAAGATTTTTAAGTTTGGTTTTCCAGATGAGGTTTCTCTGTGTGACTCTGGCTGTCCTGGAACTGGCTATATAGGCCAGATCAGCCTCTGACTCAGGAGAGTTAGGATTAAAATTGTGTGCACCACCTCCTTGCTACTTTAACTTTTTAGAACTATATTTATTTGCTTAGTATGTTCCTGCTGAATAACAACAGGGTCACATCTACTCATTAACAACTTTTTATTAAATCAAATCAGGAAGCTGAAGACAAAAACAGGTGTATGAAATTAATCATCACCTTGATCTTGCTTTAGCAAGAAAGGCAGCTAGTGCTGGTCCAGCTGCCATTGTTCTTGTTCCCTGACCTTAAGAAAATCCATAGCTCAACTGTAAAGAGTTTGCCCTTCTAAGTTTCAATTTATACTCAAAATTTTTCTACATCATGGGCACTAATAAAAATATCTTAACCTAATTTCACTAACAATCTATTTCCCAAATGCTTTCTATGGGTGATGGTCACTGGTGACAATCTACATCTCTAAGTTCTTTCTCTATGGTAGCAACTGAACCATTTATCGGCTCCAACAGCAATGCTTGAAAAAGTTCAAGCACTATTATTGTGAGTGTCAGTGATACTACCCAGTGAAGGGCTAGAAGCCCCCTTATAGTTTTCATACTATTCTTAGATTAAGAGGGATGTGAAGGCAACATGCAACACAAAACCCCTTGACAGCATGAAGGCCTCGGGACACAGAGTCCTCTGGGCTCTGCCTCTCCGAGGCACACCCATCTTGGCTGTGCTACCCTCTGGGCTGAATTCCATGAACTCTAAAGTCTGTTTGTTGTTCATTAATGCTTCATGACCCTCAGCTAGATTTGTATTCAGCCTGTTGGGAGAAAAATCCTATAACTATGTGGTTTGGAGACCTATGGTATATTAAATAGCTTAATCCGTGAAGTGACTGTTGATACATTCTAATCTGTCAGAGCTAATACCCACCTTTGATTTCTCTAGGAATACAGTTGCTCAGAGATGTCCAATCCGTCCCATGAAGGATATGCCTCTGTTAATGCTATTTCAGAGGTAATGTCAGCTTTTTTTTTTAAGCTTTGTTTATTGTAGTTTGGTCCCTGGGAGCTCTGGGGGTACTGGTTAGTTCATATTGTTGTTCCTCCTATGGGACTGCAAACCTTCAGCTCCTTGGGTCCTTTATCTCCTTCACTGGGAACCTTGTGCTCAGTCCAGTGGTTGGCTGCGAGCATCCAACTCTGTATTTGTCAGGCACTGGTAGAGCCCCTCAGGAGATAGCTATAACAGGCTTCTGTTAGCAAGCACTTGTTGGCATCCAAAATAGTGTCTGGGTTTGGTGACTGTATATGGGATGGATCCCCAGTTGGGGCAATCTCTGGATGGTCATTTCTTCAGTCTCTGCTCCACACTTTGTCTCTGTAACTCCTTCCATGGGTAATTTGTTCCACACTTTGGTCTTTCTTCTTCTTGAGTCTCATGTGGTTTGTGAATTGTATCTTGGGTATTCCAAGCTTCTAGGCTAATATCCACTTATCAATGAGTGCATACCATGTGTGTTCTTTTGTGATTGGGTTACCTCACTCAGGATGATATTTTCTAGTTATCAATTTGCCTATGGATTTCATGAATTCATAGTTTTTAATAGCTGAGTAGTACTCTGGGACTCATGACTCCAGCTGCATATGTATCAGAGGACGGCCTTATCAATCATCAATGGGGGGAGAGGCCCTTGGTCCTGTGAAGGCTTTATGCGCCAGTATAGGGGAATCCCAGGGCCAGGAAGCAGGAGTGGATGGGTTGGTGAGCAGAGGGAGGGGGGTTAGAGGGTTTTTGGAGGGGAAACTAGGAAAGGGGACAACATTTGAAATGTATATAAAGAAAATGTCTAATATATATATATTATAATATATATATATATATATATATATATATATAGAGAGAGAGAGAGAGAGAGAGAGAGAGAGGTAAAATACAAGTCTCCTGAATAATCTTAACTCTCCAAACTAAAGATATGAATAAGGAAGAAAAAAGAAAGGAAGGAAGGAAGGAAGGAAAGAAGGAAGAAAGAAAGAAAGAAAGAAAGAAAGAAAGAAAGAAAGAAAGAAAGAAAGAAAGAAAGAAAGAAAGAAAGAAAGAAAGATGGACATCTATCTATCTGGAAACCTAGTTGACTTACTCTCTCTCTCCCTGCAGTATGCCTGCATGGTGAATTCTGCATCATAGGTATACTTCTTGATTCAAAATAAGCATGTTTGAATGATTCATTGGTTAATATCTGGCTGTAAGGATTATATCTAGACTGTTTTTTCTCATTTATCTAGATTCTGAGTAGTCTTAGATATACGATACCTAAGTGCTACTAACTATGCAGTAAGTACTTTGTAAGCAAATTAGATCTTCTGTTTTGGTAATTACATTGATCTTTCCACTAAAAAAAAAGGTTTGTTTATTGTACTTATGGGTGCACTATAGCTGTCTTCAGACACACCAGAAGAGAGCACCAAATCCCATTACAGATGGTCGTGAGCCACCATGTCATTGCTCGAATTGAACTTGTGGGGGATGCCCGCCTGCCACCCCCCCTCCCCATCTCCGACCCGCAGAGATGGGGGGGAAGGAACGACACTTATGCCAAGGCAGGGTTCGAGCAGCTTCCACAGCTTCCTGCTGCAGCTTTCTTTATTCTCTTTACAGCTCCCCCCAGCTCTCTACAACAGTTCAGCTTTTTTCCTCTGCTTCTCCTCAGCTTCTGCTAGCTAGCTTCTGCCCAACTTCCCTGCTTCAGCCTAGCCTAGCCTACTCTATTCTGGGATCCCCCAATTTATCCCCTTCCACCCTCTGCACTCATCTCTCATCACTCATCATCCAATCAGAGCCATGCACGCAGACAGGGTGGGTGTTGCTATACATCAGGCAGGCAGCTGTAATCACTCAGGTGTGCATAATCAGGTTTTTGATAATCAAGCAGGGAACCACAGGTCTTGGCAGTGAACCAGGGTGCTGTCTTGGTTCACAAGGCCGCAGCCACAGCCACACCCGCTTCCCACAGAACTCAATACCTCTGGAAGAGCAGTCAGTGCTCTTAACCTCTCAGCCATCTCTCCAGCCTGTAATGTCAGCTTTTTGAAAACTTTGTTTTTATTATTTTATGTTTATGGCTTTATTCCTGTATGCATCTCTTAGAGAATGTCTGATCCTCTGATTTTGGAGTTACAGACAGTTTCTGAGTTACCAAGTAAGTACTTAGAATTGAACTGAAGACCTGTGGGACTTAACTAACTTAACAGCCTCAGCTCTGAACTGCTGAGCTTCTGTAAAGTGCCAACTCTCACTTCTTTATCCCCATTTTTCTCACTTCTAATCCATATCCACTGAATATTTTGAATTTCTGTTTCTTATTGAAATAAAGACATGCTTTGCATCCCAGGCTGGCCTCAATCTCCAGCAACTCTCCTGCCTCAACCTTATAAACATGTGCCATCGCAACCAGTACCCACTCATTTAAAAAAACAAAACTTAACTGGGCAGTGGTGGCACATGCCTTTAATCCCAGCACTTGGTAGGCAGAGCCAGGTGAATTTCTGAGTTCGAGGCCAGCCTGGCCTACAGAGTGAGTTCCAGGACAGCCAGGGCTACACAGAGAAACCCTGTCTCAGGAAAAAAAAAACCTTAGGTCTGCACCTGGAGCTGACCCCAAGCCACAGCACTCTATACCCAAATACCACTGAGAGAGAGCTGGTCTCCCAGGAGTGCTGGCACACCTGTGAGCACAGGTAACACCACCACTTCTGCTCAAATTCCCTCCCAAAGGAGACCATTCCAGGGTGATCAGAACACAGGAACCAAAGAACAGCCAGAGACAGAATCCTTCCAGTTTCTGTCTGAACCCTGGAGCTGACCCTGGGCCATAGCTCCCCATACCTAGGAGAGAACCAGTCTCCTAGGAGTACTGACACACAGGCTTGCAGGAGGGACAAGCCAGAGTCAGAGACATTAATACCAGCTAACACCAGAGATAGCCAGATTGTGAGAGGCAAGGGCAAAAAAACATAAGCAAGAGAAACCAAGGTTACTCAGCATCATCAGAACCCAGTTATACCACCACAGTGAGCCCTGGATACCCCAACACATCAGAAAAGCAAAACTCTGATTTATAGTCACATCATATGATGATGACAGAGGACTTTAAGAAGGATATAAATAACTCTCTTAAAGAAATAAAGGAGAACACAGGTAAACAAGTAGAAGCCTTTAAAGAGGAAACACAAAAATCCCTTAAAGAATTACAGGAAACACAACCAAACAGGTGAAGGAGTTGAACAAAACCATACAGGATCTGAAAATGGAAATAGAAATGATAAAGAAATCACAAAGGGAGACAACTCTGGAGATAGAAATCCTAGGAAAGAGATCAGGAGTCATAGATGTAAGCATCACAAACAGAATACAGGAGAGAGAAGAGAGAATCTCAGGGGCAGAAGATACCATAGAAAACATTGACACAAAAGTCAAAGAAAATGCAAAATGCAAAAAGA
>NW_018392289.1:0-27193 GCF_900095145.1 Mus pahari | reverse complement strand
GGGCCTGTCCCAGAAGATGTGTTGCTTCTGCAGTCTGCCCTCTCCCTAGCAACTACTGGAGCTTGGTCCGGCAATTGTCTTACTTTTCTTTTTTTATGGTATTACTATTTTTAATATTAAGGGACCGTCACAACTTCTTTCTTTCTTTCTTTCTTTCTTTCTTTCTTTCTTTCTTTCTTTCTTTCTTTCTTTCTTAGTTTTGCAGAAAGTATTTTTTATTTTTTATTTATTATTATTTTCTTTACATTTCAAATGCTATCCTGAAAGTTCCCTATACCCCGCCACCTGCCCCTTCTCCCCTATCCACCCACTCCTACTACTTGGCCCTGGCCTTCCCCTGTGCTGGGTCATATAAAGTTTACAAGACCAAGGGGCCTCTTTTCCCAATGATGGCCGATTGGGCCATCTTCTGCTACATATGCAGCTAGAGACATGAGCTCAGGGGGTACTGGTTATTGCAGTCCCCTACAGCTCTTTGGGTACTTTCTCTAGCTCCTCCATTGGGGCCCTGTGTTCCATCCAATAGCTCACTGTGAGCATCCACTTCTGTGTTTGCCAGGCACTGGCATAGCCTCACAAGAGGCTGCTATATCAGGGTCCCTTCAGCAGAATCTTCTGCAGTCTTCCCTCTCCCCAGCAATGACTGGAGCCTGGGCCAGCAATTGTTGTCTTACTTTTAAAAAACCCATGTACTGCCTATTCTTTTGATTTAAGTTTTTAAAAAATTTATCACTGCCTCCTACAAAATCTGTCAGATGTCAGACTACAACTCCCGGTATCAAACAACCACTTTTGATATCCATCAGGCTAGAAGTTTCCTTACTGGAAATGATTGGCAACTGGATTTTACCCACTTCCCACTTTCAAATGTGTCTTGGTGGACACCTTTTCTGGGTGGTTGGAGGCCTTCCTCACTATCAACCAAAAGGTTCAGAAAGTTTGTGATTTTTCTCCTCCAAGAGATCATTTCTAGTCTCCCTCTAGTCATACAGTAGTCCTGAATGCACCACCATTTTTTTCAAACACTAACTAAAGCACCAGACATCCTATGACATTCATTTTCCCTATGCCCCCTGGTCTTCAGGAAAGGTAGAAAGTACTAGTCACTCCCTAAAAACCACTCTTGTCAAACTGCCACAGGAACTTCACCTCAATTGAGTTAAACTTGTAACTCTGCCTCTTTTCAGGCTGGAAAATGAGACTCCACCCTGGCAGCTGCACTTGACCACACTGCATTAGACATGGACTTCTCTTCCTTCCTCTGCTAACTTCACATCAATCCCCAGAAGAGGGAATTTGCAGATATACTTTAAGGGGATGCTATTAAACACTAAGGAAGGAATTAAGAGAGAAAGCTTAAAGAGAGGCTGTGAGAGCCAAAGGAGAGAATTTGCAGATACCCCCTAAAGAGAGGCCCAGAAGCTCTGTAGAAGCAGCAGCATCCCTCAGTTCTGGGCTCCCACTGAGCCTTGTACCTACACCTACTCCAACAAGGCCCCACCTTCTTAAGTGCCACTCCCTGGACTGTGCACGTACAAACCATCACACTTCCTATTTGGTGCCTTTGTTGCTTGATGCTTCTTAGAGCTGTGTCTGTAGAGCTGACACACACATAGAGCTTCATGGGCAGATACATGACCTTGGTCTGCCCTGCTTGTCAAATCCTCACATTTAGAATGAGGAGGCTGGTTTCTTTGGAAAGTTAGGTCCTTGTGACAATGTTAAAATAAAGATAACCATGTTGAATACATCCCAGGTGGCCAATGGCTTTGAGAATGGTTCTGATATAAATGGGCAGGGTTATAAGAAGAGAGATTAGGATCCATACAAAAGCATTGACCTTTCTTATTATTCATGAGGAGCCTGTGTGATAACCTTGACACTCCTACCGACCCAAGCCAAGTATTTCATTCTAGCATTCTGACATTTGGTTCTCAGAGTCTTGCTTAGAGACAATAATCAAGCACACACAGAGAGAACTTGGTATAAGAACTTTCTTTGGATATAAAGAAAGAGAAAACTCAAGGACACAGCATGGCACAAAAACAGTCTCCTTCAAGTTCTCAAGTCAGATGACAAACATATTCTTCTTGTTCTTAGTGCTCAGTGACACCACAATCTGAAGATGTGGTCATGGTAATGGCACGCCCAAAAGGGCTGTTCTCTAAAACCACAGCCTGTGAGTCTGCAATAGCAGGTCAAGCCTGATATCATATCTGGGGATAAAGAGATCATGTACAGTACTTAGTATCTGAATCAGCAGGGCACAAGAGATCAAGGGCAAGATACGTGCTGGGTGAAATTGGTTCTCCACTTTGATCATTACTGCCAGCAGCATGAGCAATCACAAGTATTATGAATAAATATACATGTTAAGCACAAAGACTAATAAAGATTAATCCCCATTTGTCTTAATTTTGTTTTCATTTGTCTGCTCCTGCCATTACATAAATATCTAAACAGACATCTCCATTTTCTAAAGTATAATAAATAAATAAATTTGACCAAGTCTAGCCATTTAGATCTAGAAGAAAAAAATAGAAAACTAGTCACTGAGTCTCATTAGGAATTAAACCATGTGATATTCACAAACACATCTTTGCACAAAGATACTGATCTATGTGGCTCTTGTTGTTCAATGATGGCAATAAAGGCGTAATAAAAGTTGCCTGGGTGACCCAAATTCAGAGCTTACCTCTATACCTTCTCTCTACTTAATGTCTCTAGCATGATGATTTCTCTCACCTGCATTTTGTGTAGTAGTGCTTTTATCCCCTCCAATGGATATAGAAATATCCTAGTCCTCTTTAACCAAGTGTTCCTGTCTTTAACCTCCTTAGTGCTTTTTTGGGGAGATTCTGCCTGGGTGTGCAGGGCCAGCAGAAGGTTGGTGAGCAGAATGAACATCCTCATGGCAGTAACCTTCCTAGGAGATTAAAAAACAAAACAAAACAAAACAAAACATCAGGAACCGTGTGCATATGGGTGTGTCTGTGCATGTCCATGAGTGTGTGTGTGTGTGTGTGTATGTGTGTGTGTTTATCTGCCTGCTGTCTGTCTTCCTGTCTCTCTGTCTGTGTATATGGGAATATTTTTGAAGTGAAGGATACTAGAGAGTCCCTGCCATTAGAAAGGGTCTACATTGACAAAGAGAAGGATTTGTCCTCAAGCTCTTCTTGATATTTTGATTCCCACATGACAGCTTCCCCCATAACAGGCCTTGGTTCATGTGTTTGGTGGCTGCCTTTGGTATAAGCTGGTAAGGATGAGGAGGACACTGATAGTAATTCCTGTTACCTCTTGGATTTGTACTTAGATTAGAATGTTTTATAATTAAATAAACAAGAAAAGAAACAGCACTGTCATGTATTATGTCTAAGGAACAATGCCTCTAAGGCTCTGAAGATGGATTCTTGTTTGATATCTGAAGTTGTTGACTCTGTGGACAGACTTAGATCCTGATGATGTAGAGAGTCAGTGCTTGATGGCCACATTGACCTTATCAAAACTATGGATGTAAAAGCTCCATTAAGCCAGGTGTGGTGGCACACGCCTTTACTCCCAGCACTCGGGAGGTAGAGGAGGGCAGATTTCTGAGTTCGAGGCCAGCCTGGTCTACAAAATGAGATCCAGGACAGCCAGTGCTATACAGAGAAACCCTGTCTCGAAAAACCAAAAACCAAACAAACAAACAAATAAAAGCTCCATTAACTCTAGGCACAGTATTGTTCTAAGAAAGACAAGTGTTTATTCTTACTACTTGTATGAAAGTAGGAATGGCAATTAAGACAATCAGTACTGAAGCATACAACCAAATCATTTCATGTACAATAAGAACTTTATCTCAAGTAAAACAAATTAAAGACCTAGACATAAGACAAAAAAGCATAAAACTAGTAGACAAAAATTAGAGCTAGGTCTGGATAGTGATGTTTATCATGACACCAAAGGTGTTGGGAACAAGTCAGGTGAGCAAGTGGGATTGTGGGATTGCATTGGCCTGAACAGCTTCTGCATAGGTGAGCAAATAAGCATTGGTGGGAGGTGGCAGACTAGAAAATGGAGGAAAAGCTTAGCAAAGCATACATCTGAATAGAAACTAATACCCAAAACATATAGACAACATGTACAACTCAGTAGACAAAACCAAGCACTAATAAGAGCTATTTCTTAGTAAGGCACTTAAAAAGTTATATTATTATCCCTACTAGAATGACAAGGAAGACATTTGTGTTTTGGCAAATCTTGTGTGAGTTTCCCCTTAACCACTAAATACTTTTCTTCACAACTACCACAGGCCCAGACAGAAGAACCCAGAAGGGTATCTGATGATGTGGGCTCCTCCAGAGCAGCCTTGCCTTTAGGGAGTCCATTGCAGATAAGCCTCAATGACACATCCATACTTTGAAAGTTACTTTCATTACTTACAGACCCTTGTGGTATGCAGTGAGGGCAGAGCAAGAAAGACAGCACTCTTCTGTCCAGACCTTGGGATACAAGAGCAATTGAAACATCTTAGACAGGTTTCCACTATTTAAGGGTTACTTGTGATGTCTTAATATTTATGGTTAATTTCTATTGGATACCTCAAAGACCTGTGGTGAAAGGACAGGTAAGCAATTTGTAGAAGCTGTAGTCAAAGTAGGGCTTCCCAGAAGGAATTCTTAGTTATCTACTCCAGGACTAGATAGCACTCATTTGCCCATTGTCACTCAATTTAAGGAGCTTGTACTGCATAGCTCTGTGGCTGAGGTTTAATCACTGGTTTCAAAAAGCATGAAAGAGTACACAAGAAATGTGTGGCCTACAAAGCAGGGCTTATGTATTGTGAGAATGACTAGAATACATATTTAATGAACATGTAAAGAAGGATTTGAAAACTAGTTCTCAGTGAACCTCCTCAGTACCTAACTTACATTCACTAGAAATAGTAAAGCCATTCAGCATTGTAAGGACATTGCACTTTAGTGAGATTGTACAATAATTAGTCCATGAGACTGTGCAGGTTCTAAGGGAGTGATTGAAGTATATTTATCCGGTCATTCTCTGAAAGGACAGCATGCAACCTTTCTTGGCCACTAAATAAGGCTAAACAGTTCTCTAGAGCCATATGGGCAAAACACTCATGCCATTGTTCCTTGAGGTATAAGGTCTTCTGAATGTCCCACTGACTGGACAGATGACAGGAAGATGGATCTAGCTAGTCTTAGGAAGTGATGTGTGCTTAGAGGCATTATGCCTAAACCAGTACTGGCCATTATAAAGACAATGTTAGGCACAGCAAGGTCAGAATGGACATTCCATGCTGGAGATGCACTGACTTTCTACCATATAGTCCCTAAGAGGGAAAATGGTGCTTTGAGATGATCTCAAATCCTCTCACACTGCTATCAGAATGCAGGCTTGTCCAAGCTAATCTTGACCATAAAATTGGTCATTTCTTGACCAGGAGCAAAATATCACACTTGTCAACATACTGTATTTGTCTCCAAGATTCATAGTGTAAATATTTCATTTTCTCCTTCCTAGTTGATGCTGTGGTCAGAAAGGTTAAGTCCTACTAAAATTACTGTATAGCAATTATACTCCCAAAGTTTATGACATTCACACAGGAAGTCTTCTGGCAGGTTATTGGGTTAAAAGGGAAGAGCCTCCAAGGATAGGGTGGTTCTCTTATAAAAGAGACTCAGGGAACCACCTTGTCCTTTTTATTGGTGTATGGACATATTCTGAAAATGCCATTTATAAACCAGTAAATGGACCAGTGACACATAGTAAATATTTTGACACATTCATCTTAGACTGCATATCTCCAAGAACTGCAGGAAATTGCTCCCGTAGGATATGCATAATACAATTATTATATGACTTGTTATGTGTACTCCTGTTATACAAGACAAAATGGACTAAGGCAGATGTTCACACTGGAACACATCTGCCATACTTTGAGGAAATCTGGGTTTTGTTGAGGGAACCACAGTAAAAGAACTGTGGCTCCTTATACTGGTAAACCTGAAATATGTATGGGCAGTTCTCTTGGGAGGAAAAAAAACCCACTCTGCTTTAAACAGGTCAATGATGATCCCTTCCTCCTGACCCTTGTTGGATGGATGTATTCTGCTCATCTGATCTCAGCTCACATCCAGTCTCATGGTCCCTCAGAAAACCGGTACAGATTTGCCAGCAATGCTGGAGAATTTTTCTGCAGTAAACTCTTTAAATCAGTGCTTATGGTACTGGCCAATGTCCAAATGGAAAATATGAGCTAGAACACATGTGTGTGTGTTGTTTGAAATCCATTTCTTCTTGTAATGATATCTTATAGGGCAATAGGAAAATAGAGTATATTTGGGTACATACACTGGAGAGAATGTGTGACTTGTGTGGATTATTTTGAATACAATTTATTTTAACTTAGGAAGACTCTATTTTACACACATGGCAAGTGTTATCATTCCTAACAAAGGTCATCTAACATGAAAGAGCTGGGTGCATGTGTTCTGTGTATACCCTGTGCATCAAAGTTCCCAGCTGACTCTCTAGCTTAGCTTTATTCAGAGAAACTATCTAAGAACTAGGGTCATCCACATCAGGGAGCAGGAAGGCCGTGGAGCAGGTTCCAAACCAGGAGCTGCAGATTAACACCCAAACCTGGGAGAATCTAGGCAATGGCAAGTGTGTGGGCATGTGGTCATTGCCTAGAGTGTTGTAGAGAGTGAGGAGAGGGTCACTGTCACCTAAGGGGTCCAAGTATTAAGAAGATGGGAAGGTGAACATCTGGGCAACATTAGAATGGAGAATCTTTTCTTCTTACCCTCAGGTTTCTTAAATGCTCTGTGGAACTTTGAGTGGCAAAGCAGAAAAATATGTTCTTTTAATTCCTAATATTCTGTTTCAGGTTGTAGAAAGATTTCAGAAAACTAAACTCTCAAATGTAAATAAGATCTTTATGTTGGAGAGATATCTTTGTGTAGTGTAGGTCTGTATATTGTACATTATTGCCAAGAGACATCCTATGATAGATGAGTGGGTAAAGAGAATGTGGTCTATATACATAAAGTTTGTGTGTTTGTGTGTGTGTGTGTGTGTGTGTGTGTGTGTGTGTATGTATTTATGTGTGCACATAGCGGAACACTAGTCAACCATAAAAAAGATGGAATTTTCAATAACTGAGATGGTACTGGTGGACCTTTACTGTGTAATATCCAGACACACAAAGTGCAGCAAAACATGGTCTCACATATCCAAGGAAAAAAGCAATGGAAAGGTAGGTGAGAATAGAATACTTGCTTCTAGAGAGTGGCAAGTTTAAGGGTTGCTGAGAGGAGGTAGGTCAATGGGTAAAATTACATTAAGGTAGGAGCAATGATTTCTGGTGTACTATTCCACAATAAGATGGTTAAATAATAACGGATTATGTATTTTAAAACACCTATTACAGTAGAGTTTTAATGTTTCCACATACCATCATAAATATCTGAGGTGACAGATATGCTAAGTCCCCAAGGTAATCATTTCACAATATGTACATAACATGTATTAACCCTTACCAATATGCAACTGGAATTATCACCACTAGGTCAGGTTAAAAAGAATGAAATCTTGCATTTTACACAGAAATTTCATCCTAAACTGCAAAAGGGGAAGGAAGAATACATGAGCTTATTGAATACATGGGGGAGAATTTGCAACAGGGATAGGTGTTGCAATAAACTCTGGATACAAAGATAGGAGAGCCTTTTATCTGTGTAAGTTAGTGGAGAGGCCCTGGAGAACCTTAGTAGGGAGTTTGTTCAATGTGATGATGTCATGTGTTTGCTGTTTGGCACTTACCAGAATTTTTCTCACTGATCCTGAAAACAGAGAACCTATGTCCTTAGATTAATACATTTCAGAATGATGACCCCACATTTGTCCTTATTAAGTTTATTTTGCCCAGGTCGCAAGTGACTAATTTAAAGACAGAAATGTCTTGAGGGAAAGGGGTAACTTCCTATTATGTTTGCTATCCACTAATCAGTATTCCATAATATTTGAGTCTAAAATTTTCATACTGGCTATAGTTCGACATTCCCTACTAGCTCAATCACTGGAGCTGGTATCTGTCCAGGTTGCTGGAACAACTACCAAGTAAGATGCTTCTAGAATCCTTTCTTCCTCAAAGTCTGATTGGGGTATTCAATTCTCCCAGCATGTTTCCATCCCTATATCTCATGGGAACCCACTCCCTCTGTGCTACTAGAAGCTGCAATCTATAAGGTCCTCACCACACCTGCTGTACTTTCATCAGGACATAGTTTTCCTTTAAGACGTGAGGTAATTTAGAGCTTGACTTTTAGCATGCTGTAGCATATCTGGAGACTAAGGCTGCAAAAGAACTGTCTACTGACTTCTTTATTTATTTTGGATATCTCTTCCAAGCTGCATTAAGCTTCTCAATGCTATAAAGTACTTCAATGGTGTGTACCTTGCAGAGCACACTGGAGTCACGAGACATGTGCAATTTCAGTATATGAAGAAGTTTTCTGTATAGAAAATATATTTTTCTCAACATTTCGTTTGATGTTGGCCTCTGGTTTGCTGTATACTGATTTTACTATGTTTAGATATGGACCTTGAATTCCTGATCTTTCCAAAACTTTTAAAATGAGGGGATGGTGAGTTTTGTCAAATGGTTTCTCCACATCTTATGAGATGATCACGTGGTTTTTTCTTTGAATTTGTTTATATAGTGGAATATGATGATAGATTACCATATATTGAACCATCCTTGCATCCCTGGGATGTAACCTATTTGATCATGATAGATGATTTGACATGTTCTTGGATTCGGTTTGCAAGATTTTATTGAGTTTTTTTTTTGTATTGATATTTATAAGGTAACTTGATCTGAAGTTCTATTTTTTGTTGTTTTTCTGTGTGGTTTTCTCATCAGCATAATTGTGGCTTCATAGAAGGAATTGGGTAGTGTTCCTTCTGTTTCTATTTTGTGGAATAGTTGGTATTAGGTATTCTTTGAAGGTCTGGTACACTTCTGCACTAAAACCATCTGGTCCTGAGCTCTTTTGGGTTGGGAGACTTTTAATCATTGCTTCTATATCCTTAACAGTTATTGGACTGTTTAGATAGTTTATCTGATCCTGGTTTATCTTTGGTAACTGGTGTCCGTGTAGAAAATTGTCCATTTCATTCAGACTTGCCATTTTTGTTGAGTATAGTCTTTTGTAGTTGAATATGATTAATTTTTAAATTTCCTTGGTTTCTGTTGTTATGTCTTGCTTTTCATTTCTGATTTTATTAATTCAGATACAGTCTCTTTGCCCTCTGGTTAGTCTTGCTGAGGGTTTATCTTCTTTGGAGATAAACTTAATGCAATCCCACTATAATCAAGGTCTAGACAAAGTTGTCCACTCTTTCTCTATCTAGAAAATAAAGTACTTGAAGTTCTAGCCAGAGCAATTTGATCACAAAAGGAGGTCAAAGGATACAAATTGGGAAGGAAGTATTGAAAATATTACTATTTGCCAATGATATGATAGTATTATTAAGTGATCCAAAAAATTCCATCAGAGAACTCCTAAATATGATAAACAACTTCAGCAAACTGGCTGCATATAAAAATAACTCAAAAAAATCAGTAGCCTTCCTCTACTCAAAGGATAAACAGGCTGAGAAAGAAATTAGGGAAACAACACCCTTCACAATAGTCACAAATAGTTTTAAGATACATTGGTGTGATTCTAACCAAGCAAATGAAAGATTTGAATGACAAGAACTTCAAGTGTCTGAAGAAGGAAATTGAGGAAGATCTCAGAGGATGGAAACATTTCCCATGCTCATGGATTATCCAGATTAATATAGTAAATATGTCCATCTTGCTGAAGGCAATCTACAGATTAATGGAATCCTTATCACAATTCCAACACAATTCTTCACAGAGTTAGAAAGAACAATTTGCACATTCAGTTGGAATAACAAAAAAATCTAGGATAGCAAAAACTATGCTCAACAATAGTAAAACTTCTGGGGAAATTAGCATACCTGCCCTCAAGCTGTATTATAGAACAAGAGTGCTAAAAACTGTAAGGTTTTGGTACAGAGACAGGAAGGTAGATCAATGGAATAGTATTGAAGATCCAGAAATGAATCCACACACCTATGGTCACTTGATCTTTGACAAAGAATCTAAAATTATCCAGTCGGGAAAGAAATAGCATTGTCAATTAATGGTGCTGGCTCAACTCGCGGCTATCATGTAGAAGCATGCAAATTGATTATGACTTATTTTCTTTTACAGAACTCAGGTCGAATCTGATCAAGGACCACCATATAAAACCAGATACACTGAAACTAATAGAAGAGAAAGTGGGGGGAAAACCTCGAACACATGGGCCCAGGGGAAAATTTACTGAACAGAACACCATTGGCTTATGCTCTAAGGCCAACAGTGGAAATATGGACCTCATAAAATTGCAAAACTTCTGTAAGGCAAAGGACACTGCTAATAGGACGAAAGGGAAACCAACAGATTGGGAAAGGATCTTTACCAATCCTCATCTGATAGAGAGCTAATATCTAATATATGCAAAGAACTCAAGAAGTTCAGACTCCAGAGAATCAAATAACTCTATTCAAAACGGGGTACAGAGCTAAACAAAGAATTCTCAACTGAAGAATATCAAATGTCCAAGAAGCACCTAAAGAAATATTCATCATCCTTAGTCATCAGGGAAATGCAAATCAAAACAACCATGAGATTCGACTTTACATCAATCAGAATGACAGATTAAAATCTAAGGTGATAGCAGATGCTGTTGAGGATGTTGAGTAAGAGGAAAAATCCTCCATTTTTGGTGATATTGCAAGCTGTTACAACCACTCTGGAAATGAGTCTGGCAGTTCCTCAAAAAATTGGACATATTATTACCTGATGACCCAGCTATACTACTCCTGGGCATATACCCAAAAGATGTTCTAACATATAACAAGGACATATGCTTCACTATGTACTAAGCAGCCTTATTCATAATAGCCAGAAGCTGGAAAGAGCCCAGAAGTCCTTCAACAGAGGAAGGGGTACAGAAATTATGGTGCATTTACACAGTGGAGTACTACTCAGCTGTTAAAAATAATGACTGAAAAATTCTTAGGCAAATGGATGGAACTATAAAATGTCATCCTGAGTGAGGTAGTCCAATTAGAAAAGTACACACAGGGTATGCACTCATTGATAAGTGGATATTAGCCCAAATTCTCAGAATACCCAAGATACCACTCACAGACCACATAAAGGTTAAGAAGAAGGAAGACTAAAGTGTGGATACTTAAGTCCTTAGAATGGTGAACAAAATACTCATGGGAGAAAATATGGAGACAAAGTGTGGAGCAGAGACTGAAGGAAAGGCCATCCAGAGACTGCCCCAACTGGAGATCAATCCCATATACTGACACCAAACCCAGATACTATTGAGAATGCCAAGAAGTGCTGGTTGACAGGAGCCTGATAAAGCTGTCTCTTGAGAGGCTCTGCTAGAGCCTGATAAATACAGAAGCAGATGCTGGCAGCCAACCATTGGACTGAGCACAGGGCCCCCTATGGAGGAGTTAGAGAAAGGACTGAAGGAGTTGAAGGGGTTTACAACCCCATAGGACTAACAACAATATCAACCAATCAGACCCACGCTCCCAGAGCCATCAAAGACTAAATCACCCACCAAAGGGTACACATAGAGGGGCCCATGGCTCCAGCTGCATAGGTAGCAGAGGATATTCTTGCCAGGCATCAGTGGGAGGAGAGGCCCTCGGTCATGTTAAGGCTCTATGCTCTAGTGTAGGGCAATGAGGTGGGAGTGAGTGGGTAGGTGGCTGGGGAAACTCCTTCATAGAAGCAGGAGGAGGAGCAATGGGATTGGGGGTTTTCATGGGTGGAGTACTGGAAAAAGGAATAACATTTGGAATGTAAATTAAAAATATGTAATAAAAAATGAAGAAAATGAACAGGTGAATATGGAGGCTGCTTATATTAGTCATGCCAGAAACAAGATACAAATATAAAGATGACAGACCACTCATGTCTTCTTTTTTTTTTTTTTCACTCATGTCTTCTATCAACAACACAAGACCTTCTCTATACAAGATCCATGGAATCCCAGGTGGGAAAAAAGTATTGTTGGTAAGCTCTATCATAAAAACAAATCTAGGTACCCGTAGGTACTATTCACATGCAAACAAAATATTCTCAGTTTTCAAGCCTCTAGACATTAGAAAAATAGAAGTAATCAAACATTCCTCCAAGGTCCTTACTTCCTTGACATCACCCTTCATAAATAGTACTAACTGCCATTTGACTTTTTGCTTCAGACCCTGACTTTGACCTATCATCTCTCTCTCCTCCCTTCTTCCCTCTTTCAATAAAGACCTCTCAAAGTCTACACTGTGCTGGCTTGGCATGATTTATTCAGGAATAAACCATTTTCATCTAACAGGGGATACACGCATAGCAGTACACCACAGGATCAGGGGGAGCGCGCGTGCGCACACACACACACACACACACACACACACACTTTGCAGGGCACCAGTGGAACTGAGGGTGGGGGGCTTAAAACGTGCAATGTGCCATTTGAGCTGGGGGTATACACTTTGCAGCACACCACTGAAACTGGGGGGGGGTGTGTGCACAGAGAGTATCACACCACTGGGGGTGTAAGTGAACACATATATAGCACATCTAGGGGCTGGGGGAACATGCACACAGAAAAGCACACACACTCACTCACATTCACACACACACACACACACACACACACTCTCTCTCTCTCTCTCTCTCTCTCTCTCTCTCTCTCTCTCTCTCTCTCTCTTTCACACACACACTGACACACATGCACAGAGCACCAATGTGATTTGAGGAGCACACACACAATACGTTATTATTTGGGCTAGGCATGCACGCGCACAGACACACACACACACACACACACACACACACACACACACACACACACACACACACATACTCCAGATTAAGTTTTTGTCTGCTCTTCTTCTGCCTGGAAGAAATATCTTAGTGTTGGGGATGTGTAAGCTGCTTTTTCAATAGAAACCTGCATCACACAGGGAAGCAAAGTCCCAAAGAGGGGTGAGATAGCATGTGGAAATCCTCCAATCCCAGACAGAACTTGTTTATAACATGCAACTGTATCCTAACCCAGCCCTGTCATTCCCTAATCCAGCAGAAACTTCCTCTTTGGATCAAGCCATTATTACAGATCAACCAGCAGCTACTTTTAAGAAACCCTCAAATTGCAGAGCAGGCAAATAATGACCAGAGAAAGGTAAAGGTAAGGAGAATAGAGGGATGTTGGTGTTTAAAAAGAGACAGGAGAATTATATCTGGTTTCTACTGTGTCTATTGTATGTTAGCATCACTGAAGGTAATGAGAGGGGATTGGAGCCACTCTTAGCATAGTAAAATTATGCAATTTGAAGGGATGGATATAGTAATTATCCTGAGTTGATCATTCCCGACCATATGTATATACTGAGATAGTACACAGAAGTCCACAAATATGTACATTTACTGTATCTGGTTTTATTTACAATTCTCCTCTGTATGCAAGTTTAGGAGATTTTTGGAGGGGAAAATAGGGAAAGGGAAAACATTTGAAATGTAAATAAAGTAAGTATCTAATAAAAAAAAAATGTGTCCACCAAGCCCAAAAACGTGAATTTTCACAGCACAGCAGTGGGAATGAGCCATTCTATGGTGGGTCTAAACTCTTCATTCTCCAGCCTCAAATCTCTTGGCTGGGAACTCCATACAAGAGCCTTTGTCAAAAGTGTTCATACATTATAGATTTCTGCTCATCTGGTTATTTCATCTTCTTGTAGGGAAGAAGAAATCCTGAGTAAGATGAACATTTTTCTCTTACAAAATCCTCCTTTCTCAGTTCTCGGGATGGGTTAATCCCTGATACATAATCATTTTGTAGTGTAAAGATGTACAGCTGGGTTACAGAATTTCCGAGAGACTTCACTCAGAGATGAGCCACACAGCACTCCTCAGACAGTTCCCAGCCTGAGCAATAGGGAGATGGTGCAATGGAGCTGAGTCTCAATGTCATGGATTCTAAGAATAAAATCCAAAAAGCAACTTGTCCCCTCACCACTGATGCTTACATCATCTTAGAATGAGAAGAACCATAGGCCCAAAGGCTAGTATGTCCCACGAGTTGTTCATCACATGGTGGTTAGAACCAGCTACTCCCTCCTTTCCTTTAGGTGGGCATGGGGCCCCATGTTCAGGGAACACGTTACCAACTCATTGCTTTCTCTGAGAGAGGAAGCAGCACACCTATCTGACTCCACTGTAGTGAATGAACCCCACTGCTGAGCAGTCACTTAGAGAAATCTCTGAAATGAGGCCCATGTTCTGACTTAAAAAGCTTGGGGAACCCTGACCTGGCTCACATTCTGTTGCCTCCAGCAGCTGAGTGTGCCCAAGAACATAGAGATCTATGTGAAATTACTTCCCCCTTAGACCTAAGCCTGTTGCCAGACTCTGAGATGACCAAGTCAAATGTTTGAGTTATAGGCATGTAAGCTCCAATTCTAACAAATAAGTCTGTTCCAGGACAGCATGGGTCCTCAAATTTGCATAAGAGACTCTGAGTGTGCTCTCAAAAGGCCACTTTAACAAGAGATATAAGGCACTCTGTATTTCATAATTGTAATTCCTTGGATTCAAGTCAGTGTAGAATCTTACCCAGGAGGCAGCACCTGGCAATATATAAGGCACTGAGCTCAAGTCCCTCTGCATCTCTGCACCTCACCAGGCTTCAGGATCCATTACCTTCTCTTTGCATTTCTCCTGGTGTTTCTGTTTCCACTTGCAGGTGAGTCAGGGGAACAGGGTGGTCCCACAGTGAAATGAGAGATAGCTCCCTACAGCATGTGTGTGTGGGTGTGTGTATATTTCTGTCCCTTAATCTTTGTGTGTCTGTCAGTCTCCCTTTCACTTTATGTGTGTGTGTGTTCCTCTGTGTATGCATCTGTCTTTCTGTCTCTATGTGTGTATGCCCGTCTTTCTGTGTATATGTCCATCTCTATGTTTCTGGCTGTGTCTCTTTCTCTGTTGTTTTGGATACCCTTCTTACTTCCACATTTTTCTTTCTTTCTTCTAAGCATTTTAGAAAATGTGTACTGTGTGACTACTAACACAAACCAAGGACTCTTTCCTTTTCCCTCAAAGGAGCCTAAAGTAGACTCATTCTCTGCTGATCTGCAGCACTTCACTTCCATTTCCTAAATCCTGACGCTAAGCTTATCAAATGAATGTCTTATAGGTAGCTTAAAAATAATTACGTGAAGAATATTTGATTCTTACCTGAAAACAAATTTATTAATTTAGAAATCTTTACATATAAGGAGTAGAGTCTCTGCTTACTCTAGAGAACTCTTCAGAATAACCAGCCCAGCCTGTGATTGAGAACTTCCTCTCCCCATATCCCATGGAATACCCTTAAGCACACACTGCCTACAGGGTAAATGAGGCTCATAGTTCAAAGGAGGCTGTAAAACCCAGTCCCCCAAACTCTGCCTTAAGTGTATTTTCTGGAAAAGATTTATATTCTTTCAAATTATGTGTATATGTATGGATTTGTGTATAGGTATGTGCCAAGTATTACAGTACCCACAGTGGTCATACAATGACATCTAATCTCTCAGAGATGGGGTTATTTATAGGCACATATGGGCTGCCTGATATGGTACTAGGAACTTATCTCAGGTCTCCTGCAGGTGCAGGATGCATTCCTAACTGCTGAGCCATCTTTCCAGGCTCCAAGCTGTGTTTCATATTTGATATTAGACAAACAGAATAATAGGGTTAGACACCTCAAGAGAGGGGGCTAAAATAAGTAATGAGCTGGAGAGGAATTGATGAACACATCTTAGGCCAACCTCTGGCCTCTGTATGTGTGTGCACACATGCACATTCATGTACACAGTCACACTCAGTGTCTGTTTCAGATACTAGAACAAGGGACTTGTGTGTGGAAAAGCAATGGCAGGGCTGCTGAGAAGCAGCTAGGGACTCACACAGAATCTTTCCTGAGCCCCTGCCTGCTGACCCTGAAAACTCCAGTCAGTCAGGGTTGGAGCAGACCCTTCAACATTTGAGTCCTAAGAAAACCAGCACCCCCCCCCCTACACTGCAAACTTTGTCTGTGTCTATCAAGAACTGGATTCAGCCCTGCTAAAACAGACATCCCTGTTTGGGAGGAAGAGCCTGCTGGCATCTACTCATCATAAGAACACGTTGGTATGTATTTCTCATCTGGCACTTTCAATTCTAATGTGTGGTTTTTCTTACTTATCTTTCAGCTTTTAGCCAAGAAATCGACAATCAAGTACTTTGCCGTTTGATTGGAGGTGTATGCATGTGTAAGTGCACGGGCAAACTTCTTAGGAATGGCAGTTGTCCAGTTCGTAGTTTCAAATGCTGCAAGAGAGGATAGAGAAGAAGACAAAGATCCTGTGATCCAAATAAGACACCAGAATTTGCTTCTCCATGAAGATGGACAAAACTTAAGCCAAATTAAAATTTCTTGATTAAATGCAAACAACTGTTGCCCAAGAGCTGTGTGAGTTTGCAGTTTGTTCTCTCTTGTTCTGAATTCTAAAATCCTTGGAGAATTCAATCAGTGACATAAACAGGGCTCTCCTATACTTCAGTACTTTATGGCTATCTGTTCCTGTCTCTGATGTGCCAATGGACTTCCTGTAGCCAGCACACACAGCCATCCTGCCTACCTTCTTCATCCCTTTGCTTCCTTAACCTCTTTGGTTCATCCATCCAATCCCAAGGCAAGACAAAAAGCTGACACCAGCTTCCCTTAAGCTTGTGCCTCTTAGTCATTCATGCCTTGTGTGGTTTTGGTTAAGACTTTAATGCACACTTTGGCTATGAGAGCTCTTGAGTGTGGGTTCCAGAGTCTCTTATTCATTTATATACTGACCACTGATGGGATATATTGCATCACGTCATTTTATATTGAATGGCCAAGTTGAGTCAGTGGGGGGCTTTCTTACATGTAGACCTAAGACACAAGGAACTTGTGGAAAACAAGGCCTTATTGAAAACAATAAGAAGGAAGAGCAGGGTAAAGATCAATCAGAGGCTGTGGTTAGTAAAGTAAAAGTTCAGAGTCTGTCCTAGGCCTGACCTTCCATCTGGGCTTTTATAGTGTGATGGGCTCCCTGTCAGGCTTGGGCAGGGCTTTTCAGTTAATGTGCATACAATTTATGTTCATGAGTATAATTCAACTCCAGCAGGATACCTTAGATTTTCAGAATTCTCTGTCTGAAAGAAGAAATGAGACCTCAGAGAAAAGATATCTCACCTAGATAGACACAACTGATTTAAAAAGTCCTTGTTACATGATTGACATGTAACAAAAAATTTTAGGTGAAGATACATACCAAAATGCAGGGTATCTTTAAATTTAAAGTAGGGGTTTGAAGACAGGGCACTGTCCATAAGTGTGTGCTGTGCAAGCTTACAGATCTGAGTTTGATTCAGAGCACCCATGTAATAAACCAGGGATCACAGCATGTCTGTATTACTAGCTCTGGGGATGAGTTGGAGACATGTGGATCTCCAAACTCAGTCGCCAGCCTGCCAGACCACATGCATGACCACAAGCTCAATGAAAGATCCATCTCAAAAATGAAAATAGGAGGTGGACCTGCTGATGAGATGGCTCCTTACTTGAGAGCACTCCCTGCTCTGGAGGACCTGGTTAGATTCCCAGCACCTAAGAGGCTTCTCATCACCTTCTGTAACTCCAGTTCTAGTGGACCTAGCCACTTCTTTTGACCTTCATGTCAATCACATACAAAGTACATACAGGAAAAATACCAAACACATAAAATTAATAACAATAATAATAATATAGTAGAGAATGATTGAAGAAAATACTTTACCTTCTGTATTTATATACATACATACAAACATGAATTCACACATATAAACAAATGATGAATAACACACCTACACACACATGGAAGTGATTAAATATATTTGCAAATAATACAGTATTTGAGTTTTATTCAAGGACAGCCTTTGACTTTTTCATTGTAGAATGAAACCCATACATGTCATTTTGATACCTGGCTCCCCAGACCCTGTCCTCAAGTAATTATTTTTAATAATCCATACCATTATATATTATAAACTTGTTTAGCTGATGCTCAAAGTCACTTCTGACTGTTGCAGGAATGAGATGAAGTTTCCTGCAGCAAGGGAAGCATCATTCTGGGTCTTTAGAGGATGGCAGGACTAGCAAGGTTAATGTAGCAAATATACTTACCTGAGAAAAGATGTTAACGGCTATTTTGTTTTTTTAACATAACACACTTGATTGCATAGGTTAAATGTATCAAAGCAAAAAAAAAATGCTAAATAGCTTTTTACTTCTAAAAATTACAGGGCCCTTTGATGTTCTGATAGGACCATAGCTTGGAGTATACACAGGGCAGAGCGCCAATGGTCGTGGCCAGTGTTAGCATCAGAAACTTGTTACACCTAGCCTCTGAAACCTGCAATGACATCATCCTAGGGGATAAGACTCTTCTGTGTTCACTCCTATGGCAACCATAGCACACCCCTTTAGTTACCTCCATCACCTGCATGTTATTACCTGTGTAACTTATGTCACAGCCAGAATAAAAGATGTGAACCCTATCCCCCAATCTCCTTGGCTTCTTCTCTTTAAAAAGACCTCCCAAAGTGTGAACTCCTCTCTCTTGGCATGATCTGTCCAGGAATATGCTGTTTTCACCTAACAGATGTGCTGAAGCCCTGGACTTGCTAGCAACCACACAGGCTGGTCTGAGGTCTGTTGACTGCTGTTATGCCACTCAGGAGAGGGGAACATCACTCCCAGGTAACCCTCCAGATGAAATTCTAGGTTTGGCTATGGACAACTGAAGAGGCCTGAGCTCCCTTGACCTGACTACTTCGATCACCAGAGGGGAGCCCCAGGTAGCATCATGCCATCTGGGCATTCCATCTCCTTCTTCTTGGATGCTGGGACCACTTATTTAGTCCTGACAGCGTTTGGGTGAACCCTTCTCTCCTTCTCATCCCCTATTATTGGGGTAGGAGTACAACCTTACCTTCATCACCAAACCCTAACCCTTAGTTTAATTTTTAAGAGTGTTCCTCTCACCCATTCTTTTTGGGAGTGCCAATGTGTTTTGATCTCTTATTGGGAAGAAATCTTCTAGATAAGTTGGGGGCCTCTATTTCTAGTGCTCCCCCCATTCACCTGAACCCAAGATCACTAGCAGCTCTCTTCCTCCTCTTCCTCATGACTCAACCTACTAACTCTAACATGTTGTTTCCTTTGCCATCTTCTCAGGTAGACCCCCTGAGTCTGGGTCATCCAGAATCCCTCTGTGCCACAGACCCCGAATTCTGAGCAGTAGAGTCGGGGAGAAACGACACAAACGCCAAGGAAGGTTCCAAACAGATTTCTTCTTTATTTCTCCGAGCAGCTTTTCCTTCTCCCTCTCACAAACAGCTTTCCCTAACCCTCTCCCGGTTCCAAATAAACTCAACTGGACTCTTCAACTGCTTGCTCCCAACTGAACTGTTTACAACCTTTTCCCACAGCATTCTCCTCCCTCCCTCCCAGTCGAATCCTGTTTTTCTCAGTCCTCTGAGCTCCTTCACAACAACATTCTCCCCCCTGCATGGAGTGCATCCTGTTTTCAGTCCTCTGACCTAATCCCTCCCCCCTCTCCTGGATCCAGTCAGAGTTCAGCCAGGGCACGCGGTGATTGTCCAGTAACTCAGCAGGCACTACAGTACAGGATCATCCACACAGTACATGATCATCCGCACAGGCTCAGCAGGCTCAGGTTCTTGCAGCCAGGGAACAAGGGGCTTACCAGCTCCCCACACCTCTGTTGCTAAACACCCTTCTCATTTTGCCATTCAGTTATTGGACTCTACAAGATACATCACGCAAGCACAGTACCTTCTTTCCCTCCAGAGCCTAAGGAGACATAAATCTATATCATTTATTATCCCTTAGGGGGGGAGGGAAAAACTACATCTGACCTCTTCCCCCTTTAACTCCCCTATACTAGAAGTTAAGGGACCTAATGGACCCTATTGCCTTGTTCAAGACCTCAGGTGCATTAATTTAGGTGTGGTTCCTCTCAATTTTCTTGTGGCTAATCCTTATACAGTTCCTTCCACTATGCTCTTGTGGACTTCTCATTTCTCCTTCTTAGATCCCTAGGATGTTTTCTTTTCTATACAGTCCCAGAACACCTTTGCCTTTACCTGGACTGACCTTCACACCCATTTTCTATGTAATGCACATGGACTGTACTACCTCAGGGATTCCAGGACAACCCACACCTATTTGGCCAGATTCTGGCTTCTGGCTTAATTTCTCTGTGTCTCCCTAAATCTAAGATTATCCATTATGTAGACAAAATTCTTCTCTGAAGTCCCCCCTCTAAATATTAACCAAGGTGACACTTCTGTTCTTCTAAATTTCCTATTCAGTCAAGGATGCAAAATCTCATATTCTAAAGTTCAACTGGCCACTCATCAGGTCACCTATTTGGGACTACCAATTATGTAAACCCAGGAGGCTACTACCTTAGACAGAAAGAATCTAACTCTGTCTCTAACTGTTCCTTCTACAAATGTAGGCGACCCTCCCGCCAGCAGGAATGACACCGCACAACAGGATTCTTCTGCACACGTTTATTGGGATAGCTTGATTGCTGTGGCGAAAGACCCCAAGCCCGAAAACTGGTGCTGCTTATATATGCTTAGGATAAGCATGGAGCCTCCTGATTGGATATGTCATCAGAACCTCATTAACATGCTCCAGGTCGAGCAGTGACTCAGCAGATACCCGAATGCACATGTGCACATGGCTTGTTTATCAAGAAAGCATGCAGGAAGTTGGAGCCATCTTTTTTTTTCCTAGTTTAGTCTTCAATATGATTTTTATTCAAAGTGCACAACAGAGTCAGAAAATACAGCACAAGCAAAAAGCAAAGAAAACATGATCCCATTCAGAGAAAAGTCATCCAGACAAACAATCCAGCCAGACTAACAGATCTCTTAAGTTTAGAAATAGATAATGGTTTTAAATCTCATACATTTTTCTTTTTGCTTTTTTTCCCCATTTTTTAATATATTATTATTTTCTATATTTACATTTCAAATGCTATCCTGAAAGTTCCCTATACCCCTGCCACCTGCCCCTTCTCCCCTATCCACCCACTCCCACTACTTGGCCCTGGCCTTCCCCTGTGCTGGGTCATATAAAGTTTACAAGACCAAGGGGCCTCTCTTCCCAATGAAGGCCGATTAGGCCATCTTCAGCTACATATGCAGCTAGAGACTCGAGCTCAGGGGGTACTGGTTATTTCATACTGTTGTTGCACCTACAGGGTTGCAGCCCCCTTCAGGTCCTTGGGTACTTTCTCTAGCTCCTCCATTGGGGGCCCTGTGTTCCATCCAATAGCTGACTGTGAGCATCCACTTCTGTGTTTGCCAGGCACTGGCATAAGTCGGCGCCATCTTGTAATGGCGAATTACCTGGCTTCCCACATCCAAAGGGAGAGATTTTATCATTGCTAGGAATAGCCAGTGTTTTACTTTCCTGGGTTCCTCCCTTTTCCTTTCTTCCCCCTCCTTATATGAAGCAGCATTAGGCCCCACCCATGAACTTCTTCTCATACCTGTTACCAAGGCTTTTCACAGGCTCCAACAGGCTCTCCTTAACACCCCAGCCTTACACCTCCCTGACCTGAGTCTTTTTTCTCTCTACATAAATGAAAAAGATGTTTTATCCCTTGGAGTCTTAGGTCACCAACTGGGACCCTCTTCTGTACCTGTAGTTTACTTTTTAACAAAAAATGGATCTAACCATCAAGGGATGGGCAACTTGAATTCTTACCTTAGCAGCTACTGAAATCTGTATTTGAGAGTAGAAAAATCTAAAGTTTGGGGTACTTATAAACATGTTTTCTCCTCATACTCTGTCACAGCTCCTAAATTACAGAGGCTTACAGTCTCTACTGTCCTCCAGCGTTCTTTCTCTTCAGGTAACAATAATAGAAGATTCCACACTCACTTTCCAATCATGCCTGCTTCTTAATAATTTAATTGTTTTCCCTTGACCAAATTCTAACCACCCCTCTTGCACTCCTGCACTGAAACCCCAGAGGAATTATTACCTCATCCTTCACACATACAGGAGAGCACATTGCCTCATGCCCTCTATTCCTGGTATATAGACGGCAGCTCCTTTTTATATGAACGGTGCAGAAGACCTGTATATGCTATAGAGTCAGACTCAGAGATGGTTAAGGCACAGGACCTCCCTGTTCATACCACAAATAACAGTCTGAACTAATATCCCTTACCTGTGCCTTTTAACTTGGACAGGGATTATCTCTCAATATCTAAACAGACTCCAAATACACTTTCCATATACCTCAGTACCATGCTGGTGTCTTGAATCAGTGTGAGTTACTTATGACAAAAGGAGGATCAGTAACTAATGCAAACCAAATTATGGCCATGTTAAAGGCCTCCCATCACCCCACAGCTATTGGGGTTGTCCATTGCAGATCCTACCAGACAGATGACTCTACTGTCTTCAGTGGAAACAACAGAGCTAATGAGGTAGCTAGACCTGAAACCCTTAGGCTCTTTGACTTGTCTCAACCTCCCCATGACATTCTTACACTACAAACCATATCCCTACTCTCACTCCCAGACTCTGGTCAAAGTCTGTCCTATCTTCACCAACTCTTTCATCCTAACATACAAGGATTGTCTTACTTTAAAAAAACCTACCTACTTTCTATTCTTTTGACGTATGTTTTTAAAAATTTATCACTGCCCCCTGCAAAATCTGTCAGATGTCAGACTCCAAATCCAGGTATCAAACAACCCCTTTTCCTTATCCATCAGGCTAGAAGTTTCCTTACTGGAACTAATTGGCAACTTGATTTTACCCACTTCCTAGTGTCAAATGTGTATCAGTGGACACCTTCTCCAGGTGGATTGAGGCCTTCTTCACTACCAACAAAAAGGCTCCAACAGTTTTTGATTTTTTCCTCCAAGAAATCATTCCCTGATTTGGTGTCCCAGCCTCCCTCTAGTCATACAATAGTCCTGAATGCAGTACCAAATTTTTTCAAACTCTAACTAAAGTCCCAAAGATCCTCTGTCATTCTATTCATATGTCCCCTGTTCTTCAGGAAAGGTAGAAAGTACTAGTCACTCCCTAAAAACCACTCTCGTCAAACTGCCACAGGAACTTCACCTCACTTCAGTAAAACTCCTTCCTCCGGCTCCTTTCAGGCTATGAGCTTTCCCACAGGGAACTCTTTTCAGCTCACATTAGAACTCATGTATGGACATCCGGTCCTAACTCCTGGATTTCTACCCTAATGCTCTTCAATCCCTGACCATCTTCTCACCCAATTACTTTGCCACCTCTGCTCTCTCCTATGGAACTCTCTGACCACCATCTAACAAAGCCACATGCTGTCCCCTGCCTACTGCCTGTCAACACTGGAGACCTAGTTCTTCTCTCCCCTCTCGATAATCAGCCTTCACTTCTCTCTCCTCAATGGCATGTCCCTTTCAAGGTAATTTTCATGACCCACATAGCTGTTAAATTTGAGGGACTTTCTCATTGGATCCACCCATCTCACCTCAAACCTTTCACCATTCCACCTGAAAGTGACTCTTGTTATTACATATTGACCCCAACAGGAGCCTGCTCTCTTAAGCTCCTGAAGACCTTCAGACCACTCACCTTTTCCCCAATTCCAGAAAAATGAGACTCCACTCAGGCAGCTGCTCTTGACCCCACTGCATTAGACATGAGCTTCTCTTTCTCCCTCTGCTGTTTGTTTCCATCCAGGGCAGCCCTTACATCTGGAGATTGGAAGTACAAGAATCCCCCACCAATGACAGTCTTTCCAAATAGAGTCAGGAACCTGCTCCATGGCCAGATGCCAGGAGCCAATCCAAAATGCTCTCATCCTTATATCCACCATTCCATCTAAATATTATGACCTCTTTGTTTGCTTCCTCTTTGACCAGGTAAAAGATGATTGTTAAAAAATTACCAGTTCATCCCGATTTCCCAGTTTTGATGAATATTGTTTTGTAGTAGGATAACTTTTTAAAATTTCCTTGCTCTCTGTTGTTATGTCTCCCTTTTTGTTTCTATTTTGTTTATTTGGATACTGTCTCTTTGCCCTCTGGTTCATCTGACTAAGGGTTTCTCTATCTTGTTGGTTTTCTCAAAAACAAAAACAACAACAACAGAAAAACAAAACAGATCCTGGTTTGTTTGATTCTCTGTATAGTTATTTTGTCTAACTTGGTTGATTGCAGCCCTGAGTTTGATTATTTCCTGCCTTCTACTCCTCTTGGGTGTATTTGCTCCTTTTTTTTCTAGAGTTTTCAGGTGTGCTGTCAAGCTGCTAGTGTATGCTTTCTCCAGTTTCTTTTTGGAGGCACTTAGAGCCATGAGTTTTCCTCTTAGCATTTTTTTCATTGTGTCCCATAAATTTTGGTACATTGTGACTGTATTTTCATTAAATTCTACAATGTATTTCATTTTTTCTTTATTTCTTCCTTGATTTTGTTACTGATTTCCTGGCATAAAAACATGCCTTTTTTGTTGTGTTCCTGAGTCAATGTCTTGTTCTCCAAGCACAGTTCACATGTACCTTGTCATTGTGAAATAAACTGTACATTTGTCCGGCAAGTGTACAGAAAGAAGGACAGCAGATGGCAGTATTGAATCAAGAGACAGCAAAGTGACTTTGTTGACTTCTTCCTATACAATTCTTACTATGCTGTCTTTCTGCCCCTATGAATGCAATCTCCTTTCCATTTCAGCCAATACACATATTTTAATCAAAGGTCCAGAGTTGATCCTGGACTGTAACCTCTAATCTTGAGCCTGACTCGTTTGTGCATTCAGTAAGTATACCAACTTTTTCCCAGCTTCATCTAAACTGCACTCTGCCTCAGTGCTGCCCCCACCCCCAAGAGGAGATCATAACTTCTTTTTTTTTCTTTTGCAAACTTCTATATTTTTAGAGTTTGCTTCATTTTTTTCTGAAAATTTTTATTATTATTATTACTATTATTATTATTATTATTATTATTATTTTCTTTATTTACATTTCAAATGCTATCCTGAAAGTTCCCTATACCCCCCTGCCCCTGCTCCCCTACCCACCCACTCCCACTACTTGGCCCAGGCCTTGCCTTGTTCTGGGTCATATAAAGTTTGCAAGACCAAGGGGCCTCTATTCCCAGTGATGGCCGATTAGGCCATCTTCTGCTACATATGCAGCTAGAGACACAAACTCAGGGGGTACTGGTTAGTTCATATTGTTGTTCCACCTACAGGGTTGCAGCCCCCTTCAGTTCCTTGGGTACTTTCTCTAGCTCCTCCATTGGGGACCCTGTGTTCCATCCAATAGTTGGCTGTGAGCATCCACTTCGGTGTTTGCCAGGCACTGGCATAGCCTCACAAGAGGCCGCAATATCAGGGTCCCTTCAGCAGAATCTTGCTGGCATGAGCATTAGTATCTAGGTTTGGTGGCTGATGATGGGATGGATTCCCAGATGGGGTAGTCTCTGGATAGTCCATCCTTTCATCTTAGCTCTAAATTTTGTCTCTGTACCTATATCCTTTCATGAGTATTTTGTTCCTTATTCTAAGGAGGAATGAAGTATCCACACAATGGTCATCCTTCTTGGTTTCCTTCTCTTTTGCATAATGTACCTTTGGTATTCTAAGTTTCTGGGCTAATATCCGCTTATCAGTGAGTGCATATCTAGTGACTTCTTTTGTGATTGGGTTACCTCAATAAGGATGATATAGGGTGACTCTCATTTTGTCTGTCCTTGAGGTTTTTAGTATGAGGCGGGGCAGAAGAACTGTTAATCTTGTTTTGGAAGCTCAGTAATTTTGACCGTTAAAACTATGTTTTTATATGTGTTTAGTCAGCCAATTTCTTTACCTGGCTCTGTATTTGTTCTGCTAGTACAGTTTGGAAATTCCTTTTGAAGGGGGAAGTTACTCGGTAGTCTTGAATTTATCTTGGATATTACACCATCTTCTCTCACTCACCCTGTATACACCACCAATATTTCTTACTTAGTTTCCAGTTTTTTATCAAAAATATTCTTTTTCATACAACATATTTTGATCACAGTTTCACCACTCTTGCATCTCTTCCCAAACCTGCCTCACCATTTAACCCCATGCTTTCGATCTCTCTGTCTCAAACAAAATAAAAAGTATAATAAAACATACAAAAAAAGCAACTAAGGGCATGAGACACTCATACACATGCAGAAACACACACAAAGCCCATAAAACCCACAGAAGTGGAAACCATAATATACAAGCAAAAAAATAGTAAAGTTAAAGAAAAAACTGCCTTGTCTGATGGTGGTGGCACACTCCTTTCATCCCAGTAGTTGAGAAATGGATTCTGTTAAGTGAATTCCACAACAATCAGGACTACACAGAGAAACACTGTTTCAACCTCCCTCTCATGAATTACCCAGACAAGGTCATAGGAAACAAACAAACAAACATCTCCAAAATACCTTTGAGTTAGTTTACAACAACGTTTTTTAACGGAGAATTTTCTTTGCTCACCTTTCACAGGACATTTGTGTTATTGGTGGTGTTATATGATGACAAGTACTATTTTAACTATTTCTAGAGTGTATACAAAAGTCAGGGTCCACTAATTTCACATCAAACCCAAGAAGAGGTAATTTGCAGATATATTTTAAGGGGATGCTACTAAACCCAAAGGAAGGAATTAAGGTAGATATCCTAAAGGGAGGTTGTCAGAGCAAAGGGAGCAAACTTACAGAAACCATGTAAAGAGAGGCCCAGAAGCCCTGTAGGGGCAGCAGCAGCCTTGAAGCCCTGAGACCTGGGCTCTCACTGAACCTTCTAATTGCCTCCATAATTTCTTTTCTTGATATCTCTCACAAATATTACCTTCCACATTGTCTCTCATTCTACTCTTTTTTTTTGTTTTAGATATTTTCTTTATTTAAATTTCAAATGCTATCCCGAAAGTTCCCTAT
>NW_018392288.1:6790-11590 GCF_900095145.1 Mus pahari | reverse complement strand
GACCATTGACCATTTTCAAGACAGACCACTATGTTTGACTTGTCTGGAATTTGTTTAAAGCCTTTATTACATGAGTATGTCACTTTGCTTTGCTCAGCAAACTTGGAGTGTCTACCCAAGATTGGTGTGGCATTAGGAATGTCTGGAGGTGGGCCGCAGTCTCCTGGAAGATAAGAGCAGGTGTCAAACAGAAGTTGACAAGGAGCTTTCTTTCCCCAGACCTGGAATAAGAGAAATAGCAATGGCCCTTAACTTCCTGCCAGTGCTGAACCTGCCCTTCAGGAACTTGCAATGCCTGGACTCTCGTGAACACAAGACAAAAACTAAGTGGGGAGCAAATTCCCACGCCCCCTGAGTCGTTCAGAATCTACTTAATATCCACACCAACACTGCAGCTAGCAAGGTTTGAAATAAGACACCTGGTTACTGCTCCAAACTGGTCTCTCACCTGAGCAGGTGACCAGTTATCCAGCTTCCACCTTAAGAATAAAAGAGCCAGGAGCAGGGTTGGGGATTCGCACTCAATGCTCCCTTTTGGTGTTGCCAAGCTCTCTGATCATGGAAGGGATCCAGTCCCAGCCCAGAGAGCCCACCATTCCACCCCCATCCCTCAGGCTGCCCACTGGCACCCAGCAGCAGAGCCCCCAGTTACTGGGAAACATTGCCAGCTGAGCATGCGCACTCCTGGCCAGCAGCCAGCAGGCCTTCACTGCTAGCTCCTGGCTCCTGGCCACTCACCGCATACAGTTGGGGACAGTAGCAGCTGCAGCAGTAGCAGTGATGGCCAAGTCCCAGGCGCCTGTACAGGGATCATAGCGCCAGGTAGAAGATACCTTGCCCAACTGAGGCTGGAGCCTTTGGAGCGGAGGTTAAGTGAGCAGCTGTGGCGGGGCGGGGCCGGGTTCTCATCACCCTGGGTGGGGCAGCCCGCCGGCAAGGGGGTGTTCCCTCATTAATGAGGGCAGGTGCCAGGTCTCTAGCTTCACCAAGGAGACCCAGTTGTCTGGAGCAACTGCTGTGACTTAAGTCAGGTGGGAGTGGGGTCTGGGGGAGTATCTTCTCAAGGTGGGCCCTTTGCTCTCCAGGACTCTGTGTCAGCACTCTGCTCCAGCAGAAAGCTACCCACACTCCCAACTCAGGTGTGCTGAGTGCTCACAAAGCAAGGGGTAGGCAGGGTGGAATTCCTGAGCCTGTGGAAGCTGAGAAATAGGGAAACACCCAGGACTCCTGTGACTTCAGCTAGAAGATGTCAGATGGGAGGATGGGAGCCAGTGACCAACTGTGTTGTCTCCTAGATCTCACAATGGTGTCAAAACGGAAAATAGGATAGGATCCAAGAAAACAAGTATAGGCTAACAGGGAGGGATCAGCCTGCCAGAAGCAGGTCACAAGCAACATGCAGAGATCTAGGGAGCTTGGCTGAGGGGTTTCAGACCCTGTCTGGAAAAGGAGTCACCTTCTTAGCCCTGGTTCTAGTTATGTACCAAGGATACCACCTAAATTTGACTTTGGGATTATTAAAGTCCTGCTAGAAAATAAAATTCAGGAATAAGTAGTAGAGCTTAAGTAAAAGATTTATTTCATGGTGTGAAGAACAGCCAATGACAAGCAAAGCAATCCACACATTGGAATCACACCAGAGCATTAAAAAAAATAATTGAGTGGCCTCACCCCACTTGCTGCTTGTGCTCTCTGCTCCTGGTTGTGGTTAAAATTTGATCTCTTGAGAAGGCACAATTCCCTTCTGTTCGGCACGAGCACCTGGTCATCTTGGGCACAGAATCGGCAGACACCCCCATAGTCCTCAGAAGACTCTCCACATGATCTTAGGATCACTGGTGAGTAGAACACAACATCAGCTCCAATCCAATCGCGTTGGACCCAAGACAACATAAGGGAAGCAGAAAACTGACCTGACCAGGGACACAAGTCCCTTCCTATTGGGGCTAGCACCAGGTCACATAGGGCACGGAGTCAGCGGATACCCCAAAGGTCCCCAGAGGACTCTCCACGTGATCTTAGGATCACTGACCAGACAGCTCCACAGTAGTCAAAGGAGATACCACTTCCAGGCACTCTAACACTGCCAGGATCTTAGGACAACAGGATCCCAGGATAACAAGAGCTGCTTCACACCAGTACTTGAGGGTCTCAGAGGAGCTTGACTGACAAGAACTCTGACACACCCAGAATCTCAGGTTCACAGGAGCCCACAATCAAAGGATCACAGAGAAAGCTTAACTCTGATGAGTCCTGAATCAACTGGGATTATAGGAAGGACAGGCTCCAATCAGATATATTGAGGGCAGCAAGCTCTTTAGACAATCAGATGGCAGGAGGCAAGCATAAGAACAGAAGCAACAGAAACCAAGGTTACTTGGCATCATCAGAACCAAACTCTCCCACCATAGCAAGTCTTAGATACACCATCACACCATAAAAGCAAGACATGGATCTAAAGTCACTTCTCACGATGATGATGATGATGGAGGAGCTTAAGAAGGAAATACAGGAGAACACAGAAAAACAGCTTGAAGCCTTTAAAGGGGAAACACAAAAATCCCTGAGAGAGTTGCAAGACAACACTACCAAACAGGATCTAAAAAGGGAAGTAGAAACAATAAAGAAAACCCAAAGGGAGACAACTCTGGAGATAGAAACCGTGGGAAAGAAATCAGGAACCATAGATGCACTTATCAGCAACAGAATACAGGAGATGGAAGAGAGAATCTCAGGTGCAGAAGATTCCATAGAGAACATGGGCACAACAATCAAAGAAAATGCAAAATGCAAAAAGATCCTGACTCAAAACATCCAGGAAATCCAGAACACAATGAGACAATGAAACCAACATATAATAGGTGTAGATGAGAATGAAAATTTTCAACTTAAAGGGCTAGCAAATATCTTCAACAAAATTATAGAAGAAAACTTCTCATACCTAAAGAAAGAGATGCCCATGAACATACAAGAAACCTACAGAACTCCAAATAGACTGGAGCAGAAAAGAAATTCCTCCTGACACATAATAATCAGAACAACAAATGCACTAAATAAAGACAGAATATTAAAAGCAATGAGGGAAAAAGGCCAAGTAACAAACATATAAAGGCAGACCTATTAGAATTACTACAGACTTCTCACCAGAGACTATGAAAGCCAGATGATACTGGACAGATGTTATACAGACACTAAGAGAACACAAATGCCAGCCCAGTATATACTCAGCAAAAGTCTCAATTACCATACATGGAGAAATCAAAGTGTTCCATGACAAAACCAAATTCACACAATATCTTTCCACAAATCCAGCCCTTCGAAGGGTAATAACTGGAAAACACCAATACAAGGATGGAAACTATACACTAGAAAAAGGAAGAAAGTAATCCGTCAATAAACCTAAAAGAAGCCAGCCACAAGAAGAGAACCCCAACTCTAACAACAAAAATAACAGGAAGCAACAATTACTTTTCCTTAATATCTCTTACTATCAATGGACTCAATTCCCTAATAAAAAGACATAGAATAATAGACTGGCTACACAAACAGGACCCAACATTTTGCTGCTTACAGGAAACCCATCTCAGGGAAAAAGACAGACACTACCTCAGAGTGAGAGGCTGGAAAACAATTTTCAAAGCGAAAGGTCTGAAGAAACAAGCTGGAGTAGCCTTTCTAATATCGAATAAAATCAACTTCCAACCCAAAGTTATCAAAAAAGACAAGGAGGGGCACTTCAAACTCATCAAAGGTAAAATCTTCCAAGATGAACTCTCATTTCTGAACATCTAAGCTCCACATGCAAGGGCAGGCAGCCACACTCATTCAAGAAACGTTAGTATAGCTCAAAGCACACATTGCATGTCACACAATAATAGTGGGTGACTTCAACACCAAACTCTCATCAATGGTCAGATCCTGGAAATAGAACCTAAACAGAGACTCATGGGTACTAACAGAAGTTATGAAACAAATTGATTTAACAAATATCTACAGAAAATTTTATCCTAAAACAAAAGGATATACCTTCTTCTCAGCACCTCATGGTACCTTCTCCAAAATTGACCATATAACTGGTCACAAGACAGAACTCAACAGATAAAAAAAATATTGAAATTGTCCCATGCATCCTCTCAGATCACCATGGACTAAGGCTGATCTTCAATAACAACATAAATAATGCAAAGCCAACATTCAAGTGGAAACTGAACAACACTCGCCTCAATGATAACTTGGTCAAGGATGAAATAAAGAAAGAAATTAAAGACTATTTATAGGATAGTGAAAATGAAGCCACAACATACCCAAACTTATGGGACACAACGAAAGCATTCCTAAGAGGAAAATTCATACCTCTGAGTGCCTCCAAAAAGAAAATAGAGAGAGCATATACTAGCAGCTTGATAGCACACCTGAAAGGTCTAGAACAAAAGGAAGCAAATTCACCAAAGAGGAGTAGAAGGCAGGAAATAATCAAACTCAGGGGTGAAATCACCAAGTGGAAACAAAAAGAACTATTCAAAGAAACAACCAAACCAGGAGCTGGTTCTTTGAGAAAATCAACAAGATAGATAAACCCTTAGCAAGACTAACTAGAAAGCACAGGGTCAGCATCCTAATTAACAAAATCAGAAATGAAAAGGGAGACATTACAACAGATCCTGAGGAAATCCAAAACACCATCAGATCCTTCTACAAAAGGCTATACTCAACAAAACTGGAAAACCTGGATAAAATGGACAAATTTCTAGACAGTTACCAGGTACCAAAGTTAAATCAGGATCAGATTAATGACCTAAA
>NW_018392288.1:0-2798 GCF_900095145.1 Mus pahari | reverse complement strand
CTGGAGGATATCATCCTGAGCGAGGTAACCCAGTCACAAAATAACTCACTTGATATGCACTCACTGATAAGTGGATATTAGCCCAGAAACTTAGAGCATCCAAGATACAATTTTCAAAACACAAGAAAATCAAGACGGAAGACCAAAGCCTGGATACTTCATTTCTCCTTAGAATAGGGAACAAAATACCCATGGAAGGAGTTATAGAGACAAAGTTTGGAGCTGAGAAGAAAGGATGGACCATCCAGAGACTGCCTCACCCAGGGGTCCAACCCATAATCAGCTAACAAATGCAGACACTATTGCATACGCCAGCAAGATACTGCTGAAAGGATCCTGATATAGTTGACTCCTGTGAGGCTATGCCAGTGCCTGGCAAACGCAGAAGTGGATGCTCACAGTCAGCTATTGGATAGAACACAGGGCCCCCAATGGAGGAGCTAGAGAAAGTACCCAAGGAACTGAAGGGGTCTGTAATGCTATACGTGGAACAACAATATGAACTAACAAGTACCCCAAGAGCTCGTGTCTCTAACTCCATATGTAGCAGAATATGGCCCAGTTGGCAATCATTCAGAAGAGAGGAACCTTGGTCTTGCAAACTTTATATACCCCAGTGCAGGGGAACACCAGGGCCAAGAACTGGGAGTGGGTGTGTAGGAGAGCAGGGGAGTGGATATAAGGGATATTCAGGATAGCATTTGAAATGTAAGTGAAGTAAATACCTAATAAAGAATTTGAAAAAAATTCAATCTCTCAAAAAATTAATTAATTAAAAAAGAAAATGAAAGAAAAAAATTCAGAAGTTGAAGCTGTGCGTAGAACAAGCCGAAACCCTCTTGAGGACAGCACTAGGAATTAGGATTATTTGATTTTGGCTGGTCACTGTGCAACCTGATTTATGAAGCCACAGATCCTTGTGATATCCTGAGTAAAGAGCCATGTACCACACCCAGTGTCTCCTGCAAATCCCCACCCAGAGGGGCAGGGTGGGAGGAAGCAGAGGTAAGTTGCCACAGGTCCTCATGTAAAAAGNCCCAAAGTNTTCCCCTTTGTGTGTCTGCATCTGGTTAGCAGTGTCCCACTCTGAATTCCCTATTCCTATAGTTGTTTTACATGACTGGTAAAATCCCTCAACAGAAATTCAGCCTTCAATGGTAGACCAGCTGTGGGAGTGTTTGTCATACCTTATACTGATAACCATTCCGAAAGTTTTCTTGTGGTTCCTTATTGGCTAGTGTGAACTTTTGAAGAGCAAACTGGTTTTTAGCAAGTGTTTTCTTCTGATTCATGTTACTTAGTTACCCAAGCACCACCGTGTTTTCCTGTTGGCGAGATTACAGGAAAGGGTTTCTTTATAGGTGATTGTTGAAATCTAACAGTATTTAAGGGTTCTGGAGTTTACATCATACCCTAGCGACTCATGCCTGTAAACTTGGAAGGTAGAGCAAGAGGTTTTGGGTTCAAGGCTAGCCTGGGTTTTCAAGTTCCAAGTTAACTTGGCCTCAGTAGGGCAATTTCTTAAATATATCCAGAGGCTTATGTCTCACAAAGATAGAGTGTTTTATAACTATCAAGAGTGTTTCTTCTCATAATGGTTAAAAACTTGACTCTTACTTCCTTATGTGCCACTAGCCGGTCAGGGCCCATCAGTGACAAAAGTGGTGTCACCCGGACCTTCATTTATTCCCTGAGAGCTCTCTGTGACCTCATTAACTACTTTTTTCTGCCCTGCTGTAGGTAGCTGAGTCAAAACCAGAAAGGGAGCGCTCAAACCATTGAAAGAGTTCTCAACATGTGCGTTAAAGATCATAGCTTTATAGCCAGATAGAACAGTGAGCTCAGCAAAGTGTCCAAAACTATCTTATTGGCAAGGCAGTGGTGGCACATGCCTTTAATCCTACCACTTGGGAGGCAGAGGCAGGCACATTTCTAAGTTCCAGGCCAGCCTGGTCTACAGAGTTAGTTCCAGGACAGCCATTGCAACACAGAGAAACCCTGTTTCAAAAAACAAAAAACAAACAACAAAACAAAACAAACAAACAAACAAAAAACTATTTTATCACCCAGTTAAGGAACACCAATTAGTCTCAGCTTTCAATTTCTAAAGTACTTTATTTTTAGTAATAAGTTTTCTTCCAAAGAAAGGTGTTTAAGAATTAATGGGTGGACCATTAATTAATGCTTGCCATCACCCAAATATTTACAATACCTAGGAGGGAAAGAATTGAAAATATCACATGATGCATTTACTTAATTTTTAAAAAGGCATGCATTAAACTATAAGAATTACTAAGGAAAATACCCAAAACCTTCAAGCTGGTAACTTAGGGTATTTTATTTTATATGCTGGCCCAGATTGTCTATATTTTACTTGCTTTATGCATGTACCATTTTCCCAGAACCATTTTTTCATGAGGTGGAAAAGCTATCAACATTTCACAGATGAGAGAACACGATAGTTAATTCTACAAAAATTAAGAAGTGGCCAGATTAAAATGTAAACCTAGCTTGATTCTAAGACTTTTGTGTGCATGCTTCTGAGTTTGTGCCTGTGTCTGTGTGTGTGTGTGTGTGTGTGTGTAGGATAGAGGATTGTCTCAGGTGTCATCCTCAGGAACACTTGCCCACTTCCTTTGAACAAAGTCTCTCACTGGAAGAACCTGGGGCTCAGTGACTGGGGCAGGCTGGCTGGCCAGGGAGGCACCTTTCTCTGTCTCCCTGGTGCTTGGATTACACGTGATCATTAGCACACATGGTATTTTTACATGAGTCCTGGTGTTGACTTCAGATCCTCA
>NW_018392287.1:0-9584 GCF_900095145.1 Mus pahari | reverse complement strand
TTTGGAATCCCCCTCGAGGACCATGGAATAACTTATGTCCCGCGGGTCGGGATATACCACATTTCCTGTATCCATCCCTCTGTTGAAGGACATCTGGGTTCTTTCCCATTTCTGTTTATTATAAATAAGGCTTCTATGAGCATACTGGAGCATGTATCATTGTTATATGTTGGAGAATCTTTGGGGTATATGCCCAGAATTCATATAACTGGGTCCTCAGGTTATACTATGTCCACTTTTCTGAGGAACCACCACAGAGGTTTTCACAGTGGTTGTACCAGTTTGCAATCCCACCAACAATGGAGGAGTGTTTCTTTCAATAAATTCTCACCAGCATTTGCTGTCACCTGAGTTTTTATCTTAGCTATTCTAAGGTAGAATCTCAGCATTGTTTTGATATGCATTTCTCTGATGAATAAGGATGTTGGATATTTCTTTAAAGGCTTCTCCATCATTTGATATTCTTCAGTTGAAAATTCTTTGGTTAGCTCTGTACCCCATTTTTCGTATGGTTATTTGATTCTCTGGAGTCTAACTTCTTGAGTTCTTTGTGAAAATTTGATTTAGCCCTCTATCAGATGTAGCATTGGTAAAAATCTTTTCCCAGCCTGTTGGTTGCCATTTTGTCCTATTGATTGTGTCCTTTGCCTTACAGTAGCTTTAAAATTTTATGTCATATATTTTTTGATTCTTGATTTTAGAGCATTAGCCATTGCTGTTATGTTCATTTTCTCCTGTGTTTATGTGTTGAAGTTTCTTCCCTACTTTCTCTTTAATTAGTTTTAGTGTATCTGGTTTTATGTGGAGGTCCTTGATCCACTTAAACTTGAGCTTCATAAAAGGAGCTAAGAATGGATTGATTTGCATTCATTTACATAATGACCACCACTTGAACCAACACTATTTGCTGAAAATGCTGTCTTTTTTCCACTTGATGGTTTTAGCTCCTTTTTCAAATATCAAACCAGTCAGCTATGGCCAGTTTTTCAAATAAGTGGCCATAGGTGACTGGTTTCGTTTCTGAGTCTTCAATTCTATTCAACTGATCTTCCTGTCTCTGTACCAATACCATACAGTTTTTATCATTATTGCTCTGTTATAAAGCTTAAGGTCAGAGATGGCTATTAACCCAGAAGTTCTTTTATTGTTGAGAATAGTCTTTCTTATCCTAAATTTTTGTTATCCCAAATGGAGTTGCAATTTTCTCCTTCTAATTTATGAAGAATTGAGTTATAATTCTCAGGTTATTCTATTGAATAGGGTAGATTGCTGTTGGCAAGATAGCCATATTTAACTAGGCAGTTGTGGCACAAGCCTTTAATTCCAGCATTTGAGAAGCAGAGGCTGGATGATTTCTGTATTCAAGACCAGACTGATCTACAGAATAAATTCTAGAACAGCCAGGGCTACACAGAGAAACCCTGTCTTGAAAACAAAACAAAAACGATGGCCATTACTATATTAATCCTGCCAAACCATGAGCATCGGAGATCTTTCCAACTTCTGAGATCTTCGATTTCTTTCTTCAAAGACTTGAAGTTCTTTTCATACAGATCTTTCATTTGCTTTGTTTGAGTCACACCTAGGTATTTTATATTCCTTGAGACTATTGTGAAGGGGATCTTTCCCGTAATTTCTTAGCCTGTTTATCCTTTGAGTAGAGGAAGGCCACTGATTTATGTGAGTTAATTTTATATCCAGCCACTTTGCTTAAGTTGTTTATCAGGTTTCGGAGTTCATGGGTGGGATTTTTGTGGCCACTTAAGTATACTATCACACCTTCTGCAAATAGTGATATTTTGACTTTTCCCTTTCAATTTGTATCCCTTTGATTCCTTTTCTTGTCTAAATACTCTAGCTAGGATTCCAGTACCATATTGAATACAAAGGGAGAGAGTGGCTTGTCTCTGAATTCTGGGTTTTCCAAGGTGTTTGTTTTGGGCAACTCTGGAATGCTGGATACCTCTTAACAGCCCCAGGTGTCATCTCAGGGCAGAGATAAAATGATTCCCAGAGCAGTCTTGGGTGGAGAGAGAGTAGAGCAACCTTGGGAATGAGGGGGTAACACAACCCTTAACAAAAGACCATTTGGCTATTAGGTGAGAGCTGTCAAAGGCCTGGTTTATCTCAGCCTGGAATCTAACACCCTGGGTATAGTTTGACCATTTAAGACCTCAGAGTCCTGCCTCCACAGTGACTTATTTATTGTAACAAGGCCACACCTCTCCAAAAAGACCATGCTTCCTAATATTTAATTATTTATTCATTTATTACAGTCAAATGTTCTGTGTTGCTTGTCAAACACAAAATACCAATGAGGTGCAATCATTTGAGGGACAGAGGAGAATCAGTTTCTTCCTATGAACTTACTTTGCTGTTCTAACTTCTCCTCATATTCCTTAGTATTATCTTCAAAGAATATAACTTGATCATCTCAGTATTATGCAGGTGTGACTATACACTGATCTAAGGTCAAGGAGTCCAGAGTGTTGGAGAGATGATTCAATAGTTAAGATCACTGGCTATTCTTGCAGGGGCCCTGGGTTCAATTCCCATATTGCGACTTCACCACCATCTGTAAGTCTAGTCTCAGATAATCTGACAACATCTTTTATCTTTACCAGGTACCAAGAATGCCCACGCTACCCATATAGACATACTAACAATTATATATACCCATAAAATAACAATAAATAGCTCTTTAAAAAACTCAAGATTCCAAATTGCTGTGCTATTTCAGAGACTGAGCAGAGACAATTGGACTTCTGCCTTCCCATTTCTATGATGGTTTCTCACCCATTTTTCATGGTCTCCTATTTCATGGCCCCCAACCTGATCTTCATTGACATGGCCCCTTATTGATTATGTCTCCCATCTATTTCACTATGTGGACCATTATGAACAAAATGGTTCTCCCTTTATTTACCAACATAATTTTCTTTGTTTTTAAATATGATGATTAAATTTTATAAGTGTATATTATATTTAAGTATACATATCTGCTAGAAACAATTCTACCTTAGTGTAAAACAGTACATGTTCCTTTTCAAATGTATTCCTCATTTCAAATGTGCCCCTCCCTTCATGTCTACATATAAATATATCTAAACACTGAGTCCTATATACCTTACACACTGAGTCGAATGTGGGTTCATCATATATTCATAGATGTAATACCCACTGGAGCAAGCATGTTAAATTTGTCAGAGAAAACACTCTTAGAGAGTATTGTCTCTCCCTCCCTTAGAAGCCATCAACTACCAAAAATTCGTCAGCTATTCGCACAGTGTCACAAGCTCTTCCCACTTCATGCTTCAATATTGATAGGCTTAACTTCTTGCATGTCTTGTAGAGACAGCCACAGCTTCTGTTAGTTCATGAAATCAGGAGTCTTGTCATGTCTACAACACTGTTTTGCTATTTCTTCCTCACCTTTGGCTCTTACAGTTCACAAGTTTTATAAGATATAAAAAATGTTTTAAAAGATAATGTAATTTTATTAAGTAACACTAATATCAGCTTTCCCACAGAAGAAGTGCATTAATTGGTGTAGCTTAGGTCTCTCGTAAGATCAGAGAGTCTTAGTCTTAGCTCTGTGCTTTCTTCAATTCTTCACCTTTGGAAAAAATAGGAATAGGCAAAATGATTCCCCAACTTGCATTCATATGCTTTTTTTCAAAAATTTTTATTAGATGTTTTCTTCATTTACATTTCAAATGCTATCCCGAAAGTCCCCTATACACTCCCTGCCCTGCTCCCCAAACCACCCAGTCCTGCTTACTGGCCCTGGAATTCCCCTGTACTGGGGCATATAATCTTTGCAAGACCAAGGGCCTCTCCTCCTATTGATGGTCAACTAGGCCATCCTCTACTACATATGCGACTAGGGACACAAGTTCTGAGGCATACTGGTTAGTTCATATAGTTATTCCTCCTATAGGGTTGCAGACCCTTTAGCTCTTTGGGTACTTTCTCTAGCTCCTTCATTGAGGACCCTGTGTTCCATCCAAAAGATGACTTGGAGCATCCAATTCTCTAACATACCTTCATAATGAAGATGCCAGAAGGAGCATAGAGGATTTTTTACTACTACTCATGAGACTGAGAGTTCTGTCTTTGATGAAAACATATCTTTAAAACACAGCCACTTCTTTGAAAACCTTAGTATGCAAATACCCATATAAGTTGAACAAATTCTGTAATTCTATTTTCTCTTTCCTATGTATTGATTCTAAATTAATACAGTATTCTTATTTAGTTTCAATCAATAACAAGTGTTTATACCAAGGACTGAATCATCAACTTCATAACTAGTCCCAGAAGAAATAAGGTTTATGTGTTAATATCAGATGCCTAGTCACTCTAAGAGTAGGCATATCCTCTCCAACTGAGGCCATACATGTCAGTCCAGTTATAGGAACAGGTTCCACAGATAGGCAACAGAGTCAGAGGGATGGTTGTCAACTTGACTATATTTGGAATGAGCTACAGTCCAGAAATGGAAGGCTCACCAGTTACCCTAATCTGGAGGCTGGGAGATAAAAGTTTCTGATCTTGATCTTGTTATGGAGATCTTGAGACACAGTGGCTATTGATTCCAGAAGATTAAGACAGAGAGATCTCCGAGTTCAAGGTCATCTGGGATTAAAGGTGTGGTGATACACACATTTAATCTGGGCTACACCTTCTGCTGGAGACCATACAAGGACACTGGAAGAAGGGAGTCTGGTTCTCACTCTTCTGCCTGCTTGCCGTGTGGTACTAAGCAACTGCTAGATCCTTGGACTTCCATTCACAGCTACTACTGAACCATTGTTTGGAATTGGACTGCAGACTATAAGTCATCAATAAATTCCTTTACTATATAGAGTTCTGTGACTCTAGAGAACCCTGACTAATACAGATGGGAAGGAGAGGAGAAGAGGGTGTATATCTTTATGTCTGCATCTTCGAAGACACCATTTTCATCTAATTACATGTGACTGTGATGCCAAAGATTCATATTCATGGTAACCGATTATGAAAACAATCTTTCCTTTCCCGATTTACCATTTTTGTTCCTACATTATAATAAATCACTTACTATGTGTCTGTATAGCCAATAATATGTCTCAGAGGGATCATGTATAATTTCTAAGGATTTATTTTAAGACTTGCTCTGTCAGCATTCTACAGCAGAGGGAAAAACATGGACCAAGGAAGAACAGAGCCAAATTGCCTGTAGAGAAATATAATAAATAGTGGTGTCATAGCCTAGTCTCTGAAACTTTTCTGCATGCTACATTCATCAAGCTTCAAGATTCTTATAATTATTAAGCAGGTAAGGATAGGAAATAGGTTAGCAGGCTGGTACTCCACTTGGTCTGGGCTATGTACACAAAACAAGCACACACACACACACACACACACACACACACACACACACACACACACACCTATAGGGATACATTAAAAACCTAGGATTCTCAAATGAATAAAGACACTCGTTTCCTTGCTATCAGCAACAGAAATAAATTTATCTCCCTAGGATTCCTTTGGTAGTACTTTATTTCTAATCTATAACATTATGGAATGCATTCTGAAAGGCAGACTGACAGACCGAAAGTACCTACATTGGTTTTGAATACAGGTTTAATGATAAATTATATCCTCTACATGAACTATAATAGACAGTCTTCTATTAACCATCTCTTGACACTGTATAATTAATTAATCATGAATAAACTTGAACAAAGATGAAATAGAGGAATGGATAAGCATAGTAAGACTGTCAGTCTAAATAGAGAGCCACCCATATTAAGCCCAGAGTACCTATCTCTCCTTCTTGAAACATAAAACAAACAAACAAACAACAAACAAACAAAAACAACCTACCCTCACAAATGTGGCATGTTGTAAAACATGACAGTGTATTCCACTCACTTTGAATTAGATTTGTGGGCTAATTTATAACTTACGTGCACCTTTTTCATTTTTTAAAGTTTTCTTTCAAAATAGACTTTTCATAAAATATCTTCTACCTGTATTTTTCTGTTGTATTAATTTTATTAGATATTTTCTTTAAATAAAGAAATGTCAAATGTTATCCCATTTCCTGGTTTCCCCTCCAAACCCCCCCATCCCCTGTCCCCTCTATCTGCTAACCAACCCAACCACTCCCTTGTCCTAGACCTGGCATTCCCTACACTGGGGCATAGAGCCTTCACAGGATCAAGGGCCTCTCCTCCCACTGATGATGCACTAGGTTATCCTCTGCTACATATGCAGCTAAAGCCATAACTCCCACCATGTGTTTTCTTTGGTTGTTGGTCTAGTCCCAGGGAGTTCTGGGGTTAGTTAATGGTTAGTTGATATTGTTGTTCCTCCTATGGGGCTGCAGACCCCTTCAGCTCCTTGGGTACTTTCTCTAGCTCCTTCATTGGGGAACCTGTGGCTGTCCAATGGATGGCTGTGAGCATCCACTTCTGTATTTGTCAGGCACTGGCAGGGCCTCTAAGGAGACAGTTTTAATAAATCCTGTTGCATGTTGCCTTTCTGCCTTATAGAATTTATTTTTCCAGAAAAACACAGCTTTTACAGTCTTAAGTAGTATAACGGCTGAGTAGCTACCTAAACTATAGGTTATTAGTACCAATCTCCTACAGATAAATCCAAGTTAGTGCTTAAAAATTTCTGGGTTTTGTCTTGGATGCTCTTGACCTGATTGAATACCCTCTGGGATGAGTTGTCTTGGCCCCTTTACAGGGTGTTTCTGCTTCTCCCTCTTGAATGTTTTTACTATTCATTCCATGGTAGCCTCCTGTCACTCTCTTTCCTCCTTCTCCTTGTGGTACAAAGCCCAGGAACCCTAATGAATAAATATGTCTCTCCTCCACACGTACTGGCTGCTGGCATTTTGATTTCCCATTCAGCACTAACTTTGGGGGGGCAATTTCCCAAAAGCTATGTGCAGACCCATACTTTCAAACGGATTTGTAGACCCAATTAGCATTAGAATACAAGCAGGTAGATTTTTCCTTTTTCCAAATCCTCTGAGATGCTTCCTACCTCCCACATCATCCAAATCCACATTCTCTCTGATCATAGCTCCCTGTACAGTTGTCCTTCCTTTCTATGAGAAACCTCATTCTCCTTTCCATTTGAACTATCACTGTTCATTGAGAATCATATAATTGGTGAGAACTGGATAAATTGTTCACAGACTAAAGTGAATAAAATAAAATTTCTGAAGTTTTTTGGAATATTTGTATATCTGAGAATATAAATGTTTGAAAATTGAAGAGATTTCTAAATGATGAGTATGAAGACAAAACTTCTTTTGGTGCCCTACTTAAGCAGTTATAGCCCATATCCTTATTATCTGAATAAAAAGTGCTTGTTAACATCATCAAGAACTTTCAAATTTGAGAATATTGAGGGGCATAGGAAGACATACAATCACTAAGTTTAAGGAAAAAAAAAACCCTTGACTTCACATACAATATCTCTAATTTGATCTCAAAGTTCATGATAGTTAAAACCCATCAAGATGTGACATATTTCTAATGGTAGTCTAAATTGATGCAAATGAATTTTTCTATGATTTCTTTTTTTCTGTTTTGGAAGATTCTGTGCAGCTTCTTATAAATGAGATAGTATATTACAACACTCCTATATTCATAGCCCTGAAGAAATTGGTCATGAACCACTGTGAATATGAACTTCTGATCTGTGAGTCTCATATCACTTTTCTCCACATTAAATAAGTAGCACCTTATACTTTGGTTTTCCAGTCAGCAAACAAAATCACAATCTAGGCACCAGAACAATGTTATTAAAATTAGGCAAGCCTTCTTATAGGTGATGCATTTTTTCCACTGAATAATCCCATCCATTTACATATTTCTATGGAAAAGAAAATTTGAATGTCATGGAAGGTTAAACAGAAGTCCAAGAGTTAGATCATAATTGGACCATAATGTTATTTGCTCTAAGGCAATGAAGTGTGCTGGAAAATGTGCTTCCAGAGGATTGTGATAAAGGGCTGGTGAAAGTGGTGAGAAACTCACCAAGTTCTATCCATTTTATACTGTCTTGTATTTAATAAAAACTGATGTTCTGAGATTGCAGCCTCATGAGGTCTGTGAAGGAAGAGGTAGCCACCTGAAAGAACCTAGGCAGTGTATCAATCCATCCGTAAAGTATATGTGATGCAAGTGAAGTCAAACATTTCAGGTAATAAGACAGGAGACAGTCTTCTGTGTTGAGTTCCTCATGTGTGGGGCAGGTGTAGCACAAACAGATACTGTAGTCCACGAGCAGCCCTAGTGACATGGGACCCGGGTAGCAACGAATTTATTTCTGTCTCTGTGTAGAGAAGAAATCTGGCCCCTATATTTACCATTTATTTGAGTGTCTGTGCCACACTTTGATGAAAGTATAAAATAGATAAGCATTTTGATTGTCTGTGTTTATCAGCATGATTTTATTGCTTAATGAAAGCATACATATATGGTTTTACTACATGAAATATATTCATGTTAATAGATATTATTACTGCTGGTTGTAAGCATGAATAAACCTTTGATACATGCCTGAATGGAAAATCTGTGACCACATACTTAAGAGTCAACCTCCTCATTAATTTTTTTCAGATCAATCAGTTGCTTAACCTATCCACCTGCCTCTTCCTTCTGATACCTCTCCTGTGTCCATAATCAGCTTCAGGCCATGAGTAGGTGTCAGTCTCACCCTGTAAAATCTGTTTCTGATAGAATGCTTCTCTGGACATGGAGAACTTATCCTATTCAATATTTCAGGGAAATTCACACTAAGTCAGGATACTATTATAACTATAACTTCTCATGTATAGCTTCTACTTTTACTCTTTGCTCACTTCTGTCACCACACAGTCTATGTCCTTCTGTCTTAAACTTAGGCTGGTATAAATGTACTCATAATATTTAGAAAAGATATGGTGCACAAAGCATATGGAAGTTTGGCATCCATTGTAAATTTAAGGATATTAATAATTATTTCACAAAGAATACTCCTACAAATTAAGTACTGCAATTTGTGTTTAAGGAAGAAGAAGTCAGGTGACATAATCTGAAGACTCACAGGAATAGTAGATATAAGTATAATCTCATATGAATACAGGAGGGGAACTCAAACCCATGCCACTGTCTGGCTTAGTGGAAGCAATTCTTGAGTAGCTAAGCTGTCATATATAATAAAGTGAGTTTGTTTACCTGAAAAGGTGGGTTATGTTTGTAAGACTCTGTCTTCATTTACAAACCATACCTTCCAGTAATATTCTGCTACTATTTTGGCAATCACTGTGAACAAGAAGCTACACGGTGAGTTGTGCTTCTCAGTCCTAAGGGATACTTCTCCAAAAGGCTCCCATACCCAAAGCTCAGGAAACACTGAGGAAAAGGAAATGATATGATAGAGCCATAAGATCAGGAAGTTTGTTGTGAGGTTGTGTCTCCTAGTAACAACATAAGCAATAACTATAAAGTGTTGATGACATGACTACTCAAATGTGAGTTAAACAAGGAGGATACAAATGAACATGACATATAGAATAGGTAATGGTCCAT
>NW_018392286.1:8706-10537 GCF_900095145.1 Mus pahari | reverse complement strand
CTAAGATGAGCCATGCTGTGAACTGCACTCTGTGCTTACCTCCCAGGAATAATGACTGGGTTTTTTTTTGTTTTTTTTTTTTGTTTTTTCCCCACACTGCCGGGAGCCACTGAGAGTTCAGCACCAGGCTAAGGAGGACCAAGGGCTGAGATTTTGCAGCTGTGTTTTTTGTTTGTTTGTTTGTTTTGTTTTATTTTGTTTTTGTGAGTCACTGTGCACTCTGAGCACCCACCCACTGGAGGCAGCTTAGCTTGTGGGAACCCACGTGGAGAGACTGAGGCTTTCTTAGTGGCCTTGTCAGTGCACAGCAGAAGTGAACAGCCTTGAGTTGAGGAAATTGTGGCTGCACAGGAAGGGAGGTAGTTCTGCTGTGTCCTGCTGACTGTTAGCTGCAGGGCCTATTGACTTCGAGCACCTGTAGAAGACAGGGGCCCTGTAGCCTGCTCTGTCCTGTGGGGATGTTTGGGCAAGCTGTCCTGTTCACAACATTTCTGCTCCTCAAGGCTCATAAGGGCCAAGGAAAGGATTCTTGTGTTGATGTGGGGTGGGGCCTGGCATGGACCCATGGGTGCCTGAGTGTGTGAGGAAGATCAGAACTCAGAAACTCTGATTATGCCATCTCGATAGTCACCTGGAACACGGGGAGCCAGAGGAGAGGTTAGAGAAGGTAGTCCAGGTCCCTCAGGCCATTGTAAGGTAAGTGGAGTTTAGTCTGTGTGAAAACTGTGGAAAACTGGAGTGATGTGTGTGCAAGGCTTCCCTGCAGAGATGTGTGTGCACTAGCCTACCCTTTTATCACTCTGGGAGTGGCTTCATCGCCAGCCATGGCTTTTTCCTTCATCCCCTCACAGTTTTCCCCAAACACCACCTTCTCATTGTCACCTTCCCCAGGGATTTCTTGTCCATTCTGAAGAAAATGATGGGCTGGAGTTGTGAGGAGCCCCTGGATGCTTTGGTCGGGGTGAGGGAAGGTAGAGAAAAGAAGGAAGGACAGGCGGGGTCTCACGAGTCAGCATGGAGACTGCTCCAACTTGGGTGGGTTGGGTTGAGCCTTGCAGTTCTCAGGGACCAGTTTCTAGTTGTCCCTGTGCTGAAGGGGACTCAGGGAGTCCCTCTAGAAGGCCAGACTCATTTGCATTAAGCTTCTGGTCACCTCACCTCCTCTCAAACAAGGTGTGAGTGGAGAAGCAGCTTCAGGAGGAAGAGATTCTGGCTCAGGACTTAAAGGGACCCTAGTTCAGTAGAAGTCACCCCAGGGGCAGCCAAATGACATTGACAAACCTTTCTAACTAAAGTGTGATATATGCACATAAGTGTACGTGTCAGTGAGTCGCTTTTCAGACGACTTTGGGACAATCGTGTGTTCATGTCCACTCACTGTCTACTGTCTTTCCCATGAACATAAGCATATTCTCACTTCAGATCTCACAGATTACTTTTTCTCGGATGTGAGTGGCATCCCATGGTGTGGGCTCCTGACTTCGTTTACTTGACCTGGTCCTGCCAAGAGCTCACCAGGCTGTGTTCATTTGTCAGCACTGACCTAATCTGTTATCCCCACCCCCACCCTCCCACGCCCCAAACCATGTTGTACAAACCCAACTGAGAAAAAAAAAAAAAAACCCTCAACATCATTTTGCAGGCTGGTGGGATTATACCTCTGCTCCCACCCCGTTCCACCCTCCTTTCCACCTCTAGCCTCAGCCATCAGACACTTTCCTCTGCCCCCCTACCCCCCACTTCTCAGGGACTCAGGCCTCCCAGCTTCAGGTGAGCAGTAAGTCTTGGTTGGAGAAAGCTGGGTTGACTCTGACAGCAGTGGTGTGGGAGC
>NW_018392286.1:1936-5987 GCF_900095145.1 Mus pahari | reverse complement strand
CTGGCTGTCCTGGAACTCACTCTGTAGACCAGGCTGGCCTTGAACTCAGACATCCACCTGCTTCTTCCTCCCAACTGCTGGGATTAAAATGATGTGAGCCATCACCACCTGGCCCCACTCTCAACTTTGAAGGACTAACAGTGTAGCTAAGGATACTGCTTCTCTGTGTAGTCCGTATTTAATTGTGTGACAGCAGAGAACCGTGTTCTCTGTGGGTCTCTGCTCGGCTGTTGGTTACACAGTACTCTACTTATTATTGTTTATTGTACTGTATATTTTTAGATTACCATCCTTAGATATTTGTGCTACCTCTCACAGTTTTATCAGACACCTAAAAATTAAACTCACGTTTACCACTCTGCTTTCTAAACATGTTGGAGAAAGCTTTGCTGAAATCCTTCCTAGACCAGTGTTGGCACCCGGTCCGTGCTGTTGCTTTGCCTGTAATGCCCTCTTCCTTTCTCCATCCACTAGGCAGACCCTGAGGTTTTCTTCTAATGGCAGCAGCATCTAACCAATTGCTCTGAGCAGCCACGTCTATACCCTGGTGCAGAGGAAGGCACACTCATCTTGTGCGCAAACCTTTATGTCCCGACCTGTACTGGCTGAAGCAGCAGAGGTTGTAGTTTGTTCTGGTAACCAAGCTTGGTAGCATAGGAGTCACCAGGTGGTACTGGTTTTTGAAGGCATGAAGGGCTGTGACAGAGCTATAGAGGATCAGCACTGTGTGGCAGGGCTGGAGTCCCTGAAGCGCGCCCCCTAGAGGTTATTGGTGAAAGCACAGCTCAGTTGTAACAAGAGAAGCCAGGAGTTTTGGAGATGGCAGGGTCATGGGATAATCACCAGGAACAGCAGTGGCAGTGGAGCTGAACCAGCCAGAGCCTAGAAGTCACCCTGTGTGTGCTGCAGAGGGCAGAGCTGGAGAAGTGAGCCAAGGCCCTTGGAAGAACCCAGAAGATCNTGAGTGGATCCCGATAACTGGACACTGAGTTATCTACACTGCTGCAGTTTGGCTTTGCTTATTCAGATCGTGACTGTGCCAGGTTCTTCACTCTTGGAGAAAGTATTTAACTTCATTTTAATTTTTTTTAGGAGCCCACAGCTGAAAGATAAAACCTTTAAAAGAGATTTTGGGTTTTTTAGAGAGATTGAATATTTTAAAGAGAGTGAACTTTTATTTGTTTTTTTTTTTTTTTTTTGAGAGTGAACTTTTAATATATTTGAATTTGTAAGGACGGTGGGACCTTTGAAGCTATTATGATACTAATATTGTAATACTAATTATTGTAACACTAATATTAGTATACCACACTGGGGATGAATGAGAACAATTCTAATTGAAAAGCAATGGGCTTATGTGTAAAATTGACAAGGGTCAGTTGTAATAGCTACTTTTATGTCAACTTGACTCAAGCTAGGGTCATCGGAGAGGAGGGAGCCCCGATTGGGAAAATGCCTCCAGAAGATCCATGTGTAGGCAAGCTTGTTCGGCATTGTCTCAATTAGTGATGGATCCGGGAGTTTCCAGCTCATTGTGAGTTGGTGCCATCCCTGGGTTGGTGGTTCTTGGTTCTATAAGAAAGCAGGCTGGACAGGCCCTTTGGAGCAGGCTAGTAAGCAGCACCCCTTTATGGCCTCTGCACCAGTTCCCATGTCTAGGTTCCAGCCCTGCTTGAACGCCTGCCCTCAGTGCTTTTGATAATGGACTATTATTAAGGTACTGTGGAGTGAAATAAACCCTTTACTCTGCTTTTGGTCATGGTGTTATGTCACAGCAAGAGTAACCCTAAGGAAATCATGATCCAATGCTCCTGATAACTCCATTCTTAAAATTAAAAATGATAGAAACAGTACCTACAGCTATAGGGAGACAATCATCCTGGCCAGCATTGAGCAGCCCAGACATCCTCCTGACGTGCACAGTGGCTGAACTTCTGACTTTGCCTTTGAGTCAGTGAGATGCATCCACGCACCAGCCAACGATGCTGGGTGGTCCTGCCTTTCAGTCACTCCTCTCACATTCTTCTGAGTTAATCGCCCCCTTTCCTCTATCAGGATTCCTTTTCTTATTTGAAGTCCTGCCCTGCCCTTCCCTGTGGAGGTTGATTTTGTTGGAAGCTTTCAGGTTCTTTTCTCCGAGTCTTTAGATTTGGCACTGCTGGCTGCTCTTGCCTTTTTTTCCTGTAAAATAGCGAGGATCCATGGATCATCTCAGCCTTATGTGGGATGGAGTTTGGCCCCCAGAGCTTTCGGCTCAGCACAAGGCTGATGAATGCATGTCATCGACACAGCTTCTATTTGACTGGACCTTACTCTTGAATCTTCGTGTAACTGATATTGCTGATCGATTATCAGTCCTGGGTGCCTCAGATCTTCCCTTCATCACCTGTTATCTGAGAGGAGGACATCTATCTTCCGTGTATCAGCCAATCAAAAACTCTTCCTGTGCCTCAACCAATCAGAAGCTCTCCTCCAAACCACTCACTTAGATTGTATCTACAGAGTTATCTGGTTCCTTGCTCTCTTCCTTCCATAGGTTACAGGATATTGCCACATTTCTAGGAGTTGAAGCTTTATGACACATGTCTATTTCTTTACCAACAAGGCCAACCACATGACCAGATGTCTCTCCCTAGTCCTGGCTGTTTTATCTCTGATGTTCTGCATCAGGGAGGAGAGCTTGCCCTCCCTCCCTCCTGCCATGAGGACTGGGGCTTAATTCCCAATATTGGAAAAAAGAAAGTCTGCAATAGGTTCATGCCCTCTGCTTGGGGTCTTTACTGGAGAGGGTTTAACTGGTTGATTCATGTCCTGGACATGCTCTTCTGATAGCCTCTGCCTTGACTACAGATCTGATTTTTCACTTCTCACTCAGGAACATGCTAGCATGGAGGTTTTCCCAATCTAAAGAAATCCTCAGGTGCTCTGGTGTCATCTTTTAAATCAAAATTCTTTCTTTTTAAAAAATTTAAAATCATGGCAGTCAGGCTTCTCTNAGAAGTCTTGTTTTAATTTTCTGCTTGTTTACAGCATGCACTCCAACCAGAATGTGAGCTTTAGGGGAGTGGGGTGGGGGTGGGGGTGAGGAAGGGATCTTGATGGTCTTCCTCATGTTAAAGCCCAGTGCCTAGAATAATGATTCTCAATGAGGACATTTTTCTTTCAGGAGACATTTGACAATGTCTGAAGCCATTTTTGTTTGTCATGACTGAGGCTAGGGTACCACTGGCATCCAGTGAGCAGACGCCAGGGATGCTGCTAAGTGATGCATAGCACAAACTCCCTCCAAATACCCAGGTATTCTTGGGCCTTGAATATTTAGGGCTGAAGTCAGGAAACCCTGCCCTAGAGTAATGCCCAGCACAAAGAGGAAATTTGTCGCCCTCTTCTAGTTTCTGGGCATAACTGCATTCATATGCCCACACCCTCACATAGATCCTATATGCATTTGCATAATTTTCTTTCTATTTCTGGGGACAATGTCATTGATATTTTGATATGGCTTGCATTACTAATAAAGATCCTTCAAATCCAAGGATGTGGTATGTCTTTCTATTCTTTTGTTCTTTCCATCGTCTTCCATTGAGCTTTGTAAATTTCCTTGTGGAGGTCTTTCACTTCTTTAGATATATTTATTTCTAAGATTTTTTTTTCTTTAGGTAGATACTTAAAGCTTGTTTTTTGATAGAAGGGTGACTACTCACTTCTTGATTCCCTGTTCATGGAAAATTTTGTTCTAATCTTTCATTTTCCAGGTGATGCATGTCTTAGTGATAAGGTGTGTTTTCTTCATTTGCTCTCTCTCTCTCTCTCTCTCTCTCTCTCTCTCTCTCTCTCTCTCTCTCTCTGATAAGATCTCATATGCCTGAGGCTGACCTCAAACTTGTTATGTAACCAAGGGTAACCTTGAATTCCCTGATGCTCCAGCCACAACGCCAGAGTACTGGGATGCACATTTTATGTACTGTCGGGATGTAGGGGGCCAGTGAAATCCTGACTGAGTCCAGTTCTGAGTGAATGTGTATTGCTTGATGTGAGCTGGCCATGTGTA
>NW_018392286.1:0-1541 GCF_900095145.1 Mus pahari | reverse complement strand
CTCCTCAGGTCTGGTGGTTCCTATGACAGGCCTGTCACTGAACTCTAAGACGAGCCTACCACCTCTTCCAGTTATTGCAGTCTTATTTCTTGCCCTGCTATCTGAAGTTACAAGAGAGAGGTGGGCCATTCAGCCTCTTGGGCCAACATTGTCTGGTAACTAAGTCTGTGGGTATTGGCTTGGTGGAAGGAGTCGCAAGGCTCTGCTACACATGGGTTTCACCATGTCAGGCCTGGTACATGGTTTCGAGCCTAAAGCTCGAATTTAACACATTGACACTCCCAAATTGGTGACATCACACCTTATACTGTATTGGTCAAAGTTGGGGTGCATGAGGCATGGACAGTTCCTTTCCCTATTTGTATTTTGTTATGATTGGGCACTGTGGTCCCTGCTAGATCTTCTTAAGTTTTATCAAGGTAATTAGGTGTGGGAAGATACTGGAGTATCTTACTTAGCCACCATATCCTTCTCCCTCTGTCTGTCTTTCTTCTTATTGTGCTACATTGTTAAGAACCATGTGTGTAAACATCTCTCTCTCTCTCTCTCTTACTTCACTCTCTGACCCCCTGCTCTCCCCACTGCAGTCTCTTTAAGGCAAGATTATCATTCTTATTGTCTACAGCCTCTGGGTGGTGCCACATGGCTTCCTTAAGGAAGGGCATCACTTACTGCTCTGGGCTGCCTGAGGTAGTTATCTAAAGTCTGCTACTATGTTACAGTCTACCAAGACTATGTTACAGTCTACCACCATAATCTACCACCACCATGTTAATTAAATCACATCTTCATCCCTAGGCAGGGAAGTGCAGACATACCTGAAGGCCCAGCTCTAACATTTTAGTGAGTAGTCTTACAGAGACCTTCTGTTTCCTAACACAACAGTAAACATTAAGCCTTAGCAAGCACCGCCCACAGTGCAATGTCCTAATTGTTTTGAGAGGCCTGTAAGTCCAGCTCTATTTTAGAGCCCAAGACAGGCTATGAGTTCAGCCTTGTTTTCACTGGGTCGTTGCTGGCCATGCCTGCTTCCCTCGGTGTCCTGGGAGTCAAACTTTTTTGCCACTGTGACAAATATCTGGAGGAACAAATTTAAAATGGGGTAAATTTATATTCTTAATTCTTATTTAAGAGTTTTTATTTGCCCTTTTCTTTTGAGGTGAGGTCTCATGTAGCCCAGGCTGGCCTCTGATTTGCCATGTAGCTGAGGATGGCCTTAAATTTCTGATTCTTCTGTGTCTCCCTCTGGATGCCGAGAGTACGGTTGTATGCCACTGACTCCTGGCATTAAGCAGTGCTGAGGCTGAATCTGGGGCCTCGTGCGTGCTAGGTAATGTCTCCAGCCTTATTTCAGAGGCCTTAGTCAGTGGGTGGCTTACTCCTGTGCTGTGGACTGTGAGGAAGCAGAGTGTCACGGTGGGAGGATCTGACCAAACAAAGTGCTCACCTTCTAGCAGCTGGGCAGCCGAGAGACACAGTCAGGAATGGGAAAGATGTCACCTTCAGAGATGTGTCCATAGTGACCCACTGACCAAGCCCCA